>NC_085032.1:6568587-6834986 GCF_963692335.1 Osmerus eperlanus | reverse complement strand
AACGCAACCACACACAGCCCTAACGCAACCACACACAGCCCTAACGCAACCACACACAGCCCTAACGCAACCTCACACACACACACAACCCTACCGGTGTGTAAAGGTCATTGGGTGACGGGGGAGAGTTCCGTCCTGTCTTGAGCGGTGAGCTCATAGATCGTGTTGCTCCTGCAGATGAAACGGAGTATGAATACAGCGGCAGTGAGGAAGAGGAGGAGGAGAGGGACATGGGGGAGCCAAGGTATGGTGTGTGTGTGTGTGTGTGTGTCGAAAGAGTAACAGCGTCCCACCGGATCAAACCCTAACCCAAGCTGATCACCTCCTCTATCTCTCTCTCTCTCTCTCTCTCTCTCTCTCTCTCTCTCTATCTCTCTCTCTCTATCTCTCTCTATCTCTCTCTCTCTCCCTCGGCAGCTCGATCATCAACATCCCGGGGGAGTCCACTCTGAGGCGGGACTTCCTGCGCCTGCAGCTGGCCAATAAGGAGCGCTCGGAGGCGCTGCGCCGTCAGCAGCTGGAGCAGCAGCAGAACGAGGAGCACAAGCGGCAGCTGCTGGCCGAGCGGCAGAAACGCATCGAGGAGCAGAAGGAGCAGAGGAGGAGGCTGGAGGAGGTGCACACACCGTTACACACACACACACGCGCGCACACACGGTGGAGCACGCGCTCCCTCACACACGCACTGACGCACGGCGATGCACACGTACACGGTAACACGCTCCCTCGCGCTCTGACACGCTGTGACACGCAGGCACACTGTGCCACCCTCTTTCTCATCTCCTCCTCCTTCTCTCTTCCTCTCCTCCTCCTCCCTCTTTTTCTCTCCCTCCTCCCCCCTCTCCCTCCTCCCTCTTCCTCCTCCTCCCCCTTTTCCTCCCTCCCTCCTTTCCCCCCTTCCTCCTCCTCCCTCTCTATCTTCCTCCTTCTCCCTCCTCCCTCTTCCTCCTCCTCCTCCCTCTCTATCTTCCTCCTTCTCCCTCCTCCCTATTCCTCCTCCTCCCCCTGCTCCTCCCTCTCTCTGCGCCTCACAGCAACAGCGGCGCGAGCGCGAGATGAGGAAACAGCAGGAGAGGGAGCAGAGGCGACGCTACGAGGAGATGGAGCAGCTGCGGAGAGACGAGGAGAGGAGGCACGCGGAGAGAGAGCAGGTACACACACACACACTCACACAGACACACGCACACACAGACACTCACTCACACACACTCTCACATACACACACACTCACTCACACACGTGCACGGAGAGAGGACAGGCACATGCGCTCTGAGAGAGGTACATCTCCAGTTGTGTGACTTCTCCTCGTAGCGCCGCGGTCAGGTGTTTACTAGTGTACAAGTTGAGTGACAGCAGACTGAGGCACTGGGATGCTGCTTCACTAACTCTCCCAAGCTCCTCTCTCTCTCTCTCTCTCTCTCTCTCTCTCTCTCTCTCTCTCTCTCTCTCTCTCTCTCTTCACACCCGTCCTCCGCTTCACGTCAACGGGCCTGATTAGAATGAAAAGGGTTTTCTCTTCTTCCCCACACCGTTTGATAACAGCACGTGCCTGGTGATGGTTCTGCACAGACGCAGCTGTCTGTTCGCGGGACTCTTTTCCGATTTTCCCGCTAATCAGTGTTCTCTTTTTCTCTCTCTCTCTTTCTTTTTTCCACGTCCTTTTCACGTCCTTGTTGCTTCTATCTCTCTGCTTCTATCTCTCGCCTATTTTTGGCCTAATACCTCCTTTGGTTTTTGCTCCCCATCTCTCCCATCTTTCCTTCCGTCACCCCGCTCTTCTCTCTCTTCCCAAAACTTCCTGTATTAATCCCTTCTTTTTCAACCTTGCTGTCATTTTTAAAAATCTCTTCTCCTCTCCTTTGTTTTTTTTACTTTTCCTCCTTTTTCCTCTGCCTGGTTGCCGGGTTCTGACTCACTCCTGTTCTATCTGGCTGTGCCCGCGATTGGCTGCCCTGTCGTCTGGCGGGGCGCTGTGATTGGGTAGGAGTACATCCGTAGACAGTTGGAGGAGGAGCAGAGACAGCTGGAGATCCTACAGCAGCAGCTCCTCCAGGAGCAGGCTCTTCTGCTGGTAACACACACTCCTGTAGAGAAGACCTGCATGAGCATCAACCACACGGCTCACATTGAGTGGAGATGAGTGGAGAGCTTAACTGTGTGTGTGTGTGCGTGTTTGTTTCCCCACGCATGTGTGTGTCTATGTACGTGTGTCTCTGTGTGTGCCTCTGTGTGTGTGTCTCCCCGTGTGTGTCTGTGTGTGTCTGCGTGCGTGTGTCTCCGCGTGTGTGTCTGTCTGTGTGTGTGTGCGTGCGTGTGTCTCCGTGTGTGTGTGTCTCCGTGTGTGTGTGTCTCCGTGTGCGTGTGTGTGTGTGTGCAGGAGTACAAGCGTAAGCAGATGGAGGAGCAGAGGCAGGCAGAGCGTCTCCAGAGGCAGCTGCAGCAGGAGAGAGCCTACCTGGTGTCGCTCCAGCAACAGCAGCAGGAGCCACGCCCCCAGGACAAGAAGCAGCTGTACCACTACAAGGACCAGGCCCCCAGCGTCGACAAACCAGCCTGGGCACAGGAGGTACGGGACATACACACATACATACATACACACACACACACACACAGTCTTGGTCAGATTGGTTTCAGCAGAGTTAGGACCATGAATCTTCCAGAATGTTCCGGCGTGTTCTTTCCTCGTGTTTTCGGGTCCCGAACAGGTGATGTCCAGTTCCAACACGCATCCAAGTCAATCATCAGTTGTTGTTCATTTCTACTGTAGTTTCATTTATTGGTGAATTCTCCAGACTGTTATGTTCCCCCGGCAACAGCCCCAAGGGAGGGACCTCACTCCCTCCTGATGTCAGAGGAGGACTGTGTGTGTTTTGTGTTCAGTATTTGTGTGTGTTTGTGTGCTGTGTTCAGTATTTGTGTGTGTGTGCTGTGTTCAGTATTTGTGTCTGATGTTCTGTGTCATACTGTTGTCCCCAGGTGATGCGTAGAGCCCAGAGTAACTCGCCTCGTATCCCCCCCAAGAAGTATCACTCCTTCACAGAGCCTGGCGACACCAACCTCGCTCAGCTTCTCCAGCTTCCTGGTTACTGCCCCCGGCCCCGCCCCCCCTCCTACCCCACCCACGTCAGCCCCTCTAGGGAGAGGTCAGAACCCAGCAGTGTGCACGTGCCGCGCATTCGTGTGTCCTGTGCCCCTGAAGCCCTCCCCATCCCCTCCTTTAAGCCAATCCTGCGACGCCCCGAGGCTCCTCGGCGGAACCCTGACGAGAGGGGGCGGAGCCCCGGCCCGAGGGTCAGTTGGCGGAGACACGCCCCACCCCCTTTCCCTCTCTTGGTTTGGAGGGTGTTCTCTTCCTCCTCCTCTCCCTCCTCTTCCTCCTCCCTAGCCTCTCTAACCCGACGTGGTGGTGAGGTGGTGTCCCTGGTCAGGTTTCGACCCCCCCCCCCCCCCCTCGACCTTGACCCCCCCTGTCTGTCCTACTTAACTCTACTGTCCCTGGTCTCTAGAACGGGGGCCTGGCTATAGTGGAACATGCGAGTCTCTCCGTTCTAGCGGAGGGCGGGCTGGCGTTGGCACGTTCGCTGGGGCGGTGGGGTTCAGTCCCAGCCTGGACCCATGTGCTAACTCGGACAAGTTTTCTTTGAAACTTCTTTCAAGCATGTTTCCCGCCTCTTATCTCTGCCTTAACCCAGAATAACCGTGACCTCACTCTCTCTCTCCAAAGCTTATAACACACACACACACACACAAACACACACAGGGCTGCACTTCATCCCAGACTGTGTGCTGTTTCTTCTTTAGCTGGTGCTGTAGCTGTAGTTCTGTCAGCACACATTGCACTCTCCAGAGTGGGTGACTGTCATGTGTGAATTCACATTGTGGGTTTTGTGTGTTTTTGGAGTACCGTATCAAACACACTATGTAACAGGACATGATAGTATAGTATGGCAGAATAGTGTTGTATGGTATGGTAGTAAGGCAGTATGGTATAGTATGGTTATATGGTAGTACAGTAAGGTAAAATAGTATGGTGGTATGGTAGTACAGTAAGGTAAAATAGTATGGTGGTATGGTAGTACAGTAAGGTAGTATAGTATAGTGTAGTATGGTGGTTTGGTAGTACAGTAAGGTAGTATAGTATGGTGGTATGGTAGTACAGTAAGGTAGTATAGTATGGTGGTATGGTAGTACAGTAAGGTAGTATAGTATGGTGGTATGGTAGTATAGTATAGTGTAGTATGGTGGTATGGTAGTATGGTGGTATGGTGGTATGGTAGTATGGTAGTATGGTAGTATGGTGGTATGGTGGTATGGTAGTATAGTATAGTGTAGTATGGTGGTATGGTAGTATAGTATAGTGTAGTATGGTGGTATGGTAGTATGGTGGTATGGTAGTATAGTATAGTGTGGTATGGTGGTATGGTAGTATAGTATGGTGGTATGGTAGTATAGTATAGTGTAGTATGGTGGTATGGTAGTATAGTATAGTGTAGTATGGTGGTATGGTAGTATAGTATAGTGTAGTATGGTGGTATGGTAGTATGGTGGTATGGTAGTATAGTATAGTGTAGTATGGTGGTATGGTAGTATAGTATAGTGTAGTATGGTGGTATGGTAGTATAGTATAGTGTAGTATGGTGGTATGGTAGTATAGTATAGTGTAGTATGGTGGTATGGTAGTATAGTGTAGTATGGTAGTATAGTATAGTGTAGTATGGTGGTATGGTAGTATGGTGGTATGGTAGTATAGTATAGTGTAGTATGGTGGTATGTTAGTATAGTATAGTGTAGTATGGTGGTATGGTAGTATAGTATAGTGTAGTATGGTGGTATGGTAGTATGGTGGTATGGTAGTATAGTATAGTGTAGTATGGTGGTATGGTAGTATAGTATAGTGTAGTATGGTGGTATGGTAGTATAGTATAGTGTAGTATGGTGGTATGGTAGTATAGTATAGTGTAGTATGGTGGTATGGTAGTATGGTGGTATGGTAGTATAGTATAGTGTAGTATGGTGGTATGGTAGTATGGTGGTATGGTAGTATAGTATAGTGTAGTATGGTGGTATGGTAGTATGGTGGTATGGTAGTATAGTATAGTGTAGTATGGTGGTATGGTAGTATGGTGGTATGGTAGTATAGTATAGTGTAGTATGGTGGTATGGTAGTATGGTGGTATGGTAGTATAGTATAGTGTAGTATGGTGGTATGGTAGTATGGTGGTATGGTGCAGAGCTGGGCTTGATGTAGGTCATGTGGAGGCCTGCCCTCTGGTGGCCACAGTGGAGTAATGTGGGCTAGCTGCAGCTATATCTGACTCTGTCCACAGGGGTGCTTCTCTTCCTCGGGACACTCTCTCTCTCAAACACACACTCTCAATCACTCACTCATTCACACGCGCACACAGATAAACCTGTCTGACTGATGGGGTGAGAATGTCAATTGAATATCCAATTAACTATGTGTGTGTCAGGTGGAGGAGCGATCCAAGATGAACAGACAGAGTTCTCCAGCGTTGCAGCACAAGGTGTCCAACCGCATCTCTGACCCGTCTCTGCCGCCGCGCTCCGAGTCGTTCAGCAGCGGGGGCATCCAGCAAGCCCGGACCCCGCCCCAGCTCCGCTCCATCGAGCCGCAGGTGTGTGCGTGTGTGTGCGCGTGCGTGTGTGTGTGTAGCATACCTGCATGTGTGTTGACCCAGTGGATATGTTTCTCACCCGAGCATCTCTCCCTCCATTCCTCTCTCCTCTCCTTCCCCCTCCTTCCTCTCCTCTCTTCCTACCGTCCACTACCCTGGTCCTGGTCTGGTCTGGTCCTGGTTCTGACCCTGGTCTGACTCTGGTCCTGGTCTGACCCTTCTCATGGTCCTGGTCTGGTATCAGATGGCCCATCTGGTCCAGGTGAAGTCCCATGGTCTGTCAGGGTCCCAGTCCCTCCACGACCCCCAGGGTGGGGGGGGCCTGTCCCCCTCCCCTTCGCGCCCCCCCATGCCCCGGCAGAACTCCGACCCCACCTCCGACACCCCAGCCCCGCCCCCCCGCCTCGTCCCACCCCACGACAAGCTCGACCGCAACCCCTGGGTTCGCCATGACGATGACCTGCCCCCCAAGGTGTGACAGTCACCCGGTGTCTGTGGGGGGGGGGGGGGGGAAGGGAGAGAGTGTGTAGGTGTGTGTGTGTAAGTGTGAGAGAGAGAGAGAGAGAGAGAGAGAGAGAGAGAGAGAGAGAGAGAGAGTTGGCGTGTGGGAGAGGTTAGATGTGTGTGAAAGAGAGTTGGTGTTTGTGTGAGAGAGAGAGTAAAGGTGTGTGTGAGAAAGAGTGTGTGTGTGTGCTCCTTCTGAATGGTTCTCTGACTTTGCACGGTTCTGTGTGGTTCTGTGTTGAGCAGGTTCCCCAGAGAACCACGTCCATCTCCCCAGCCCTGGTGAGGAAAACCTCCCCGGGGAACGGACCTGGGCTGGGGCCCCGGACTGGAGCTCACCTGATACGGGCCAGGTACAAACACACACTCTCTCACACACACATACACTCTCTCACCCACACACAGACGCACGCACACACACACACACACAGAGGATTACCAGACAGGTCGAAGTGGAGGAACCCTAGCCCTGGAAGCTTGATCTGCTGTCACCAGGGGTAGTGATGTGATCAGTGGTGATGTATCTCATCTAGCAGCTCTGCTGGTCCAGGGATCCTGTAGGGTTCACGCTGTCGTGTGTTTGGTGATGTTGTTGCCGTAGTAACCCGGACCTGCGCATGGACATGTCCATGGAAACGCCCCTGAAGAGAAGAAGCAGTGGAAGCTCCTCCAGCTCCAGCTCCCAGGAGAGAGGTACACACACACACACACACACACACACACTTCTCCCTCACCCCCCCCCCCCCTTTACTATGGTAATATACAAATTAGGGATGGTAAGATTCACCGGTTTGTATTGGTGCTTTGGCATAAAAGCTCATGATGCGATTGCCCGGGTCCAAAAAGTGTGCACCGGATACAATGTGGGATGAAATCGCGATACATCGTTTCTAACATTTTTGCATCGGTATAATCCGACGTATTTATATAGAATTATGTGTAGGCGAACACCTTCAGAAATGTTACCAATGATTTGTGACCAGTATTTATATATTTAGATAGACTCCTCCTCTCTAACTGTTTCTTAAGCGCGCTCATCTTCACTGCTGTCAGGGGCCGATTCTCGTAAAGTCTCTCGGCCAAGTTTCTTGCGAGTTGGAGGCGTGTTCAGGCGAGTGTTATCATGGCGGAGGAAGAGTTACACGTTCCTACGAATTGCAATAAAGTCAAGGTTTGGCAACATTTCGGATTTTCCAAGGAAGATGGGCAATTCGACAAGACCCATGCAATTGGCATAAGTGTGTGGAGACGTCTGCCTCCCCCTCGGATTCGGCTATGGATACAGTCAGTGGCTAGCTCCCCCCCCCCCCCCGAGAGAACATTATACGTGTGTCTGCACTTTTTTTTACATTCAGAGAACACATACAACAGAAAAGAAGGACTGGTTTAAGGCAAGGTCCAGACCTGATTTTTTTTTTTTTTATCTTTTGTCAGAGACTGTTTAATATGTGAATCAAAACGTTAACTTTTTTAGTGAATATATTGATTTGCTGTCTGACAAAGAAATGCATCCTTATGTACCATTTTAAATTGCATAGCATCATATTCTTTCGCATCCCATCTCGTTGAATCGCATCTGTCGAATCGCACTGCATCGCAATATGGGTAAATCGTATCGTTTCGCATTAGTAGTTGCTTTTATGCATCTTTAATGTATCGGATCGTTGGCAGTGCATCGAGATGTGTATCGCATAGTCCTCAGTGATGGAGATGCACATCCCTAATACAAATACCCCCCTACACACACACACACCCATGCAAACACACACATGCACACACCCACACACATAGGTTTGTCAGTAACATTGTTTCTGTTGTGACTGCAGGGTCCAGTAAGGCTGAAGGTACCATGGCAACAACTCAGGAGCCCAAAGAGGAGGGCAGGGAGGTGACACAACCTAGCAGGCCTGCGGTAAGCACACACACACACACACGGCTCTCATTCATCCATCCCTAACACCTGCATTGCCATTGTCTTTTTTCTTTCTCCTTCTCTTACTTTCTCCTTCTCTTTTCCTCCTTTCTCTCCTCCCCTTTCTCTTCCTCTCTCCTCTCCTCTCTCCACCTTCTTCACTCTCTTCCCGACTCTCTGTCTCTCTCCTGTATCTCCCCCAGAGCTATAAGAAAGCTGGAGATGAGGTCAGTGGCCTTCTCCTCCTCTCTATCCTCCCTTCTTCCCTTTCTCTTTCCTTTCCCCTTCCCTTTCTCTATCCCCTTCTTCTCTCTCTCTCTCTCTCTCTCTCTCTCTCTCTCTCTCTCTCTCTCTCTCTCTCTCTCTCTCTCTCTCTCTCTCTCTCTCTCTCTCTCTCTCTTTCCCTCTTTCTTTCCTTCCTTCATTCCCTCCATTCTCCGCGTCACTCACCTTCATGCTCTCACTCATTCACTGACCATCGATCAACTCAAGCACCCACACACCCAGTTCTTCTCTTCGTATATGTCTTTCCTCCCTCTCTCTCTCCCCCTCCCTCCCTCTCTCTCTCTCTCTCCCTCCCTCTCTCTCTTGCTCTGACTACATTTGCAGGGGTTGTGTTGGGGATGAGTGTCTGTCCTTCTCACTGTCTCTCTCTCCTCCTCTCTCTCCTACGGCCTCTCTCTCTCTTCCTCCTTCTCTGTTTGTCCGCCTCTATCCATCCTCAGGAGGAGCTGGTAAGACAGTTCAAGACTAGCCCCCCATGCCCCACCTCCCTGTTCCCCAACATACACACACACACACTCATACACACACACGTGCACCCATGACCGCTGCCAATCACACCCCTCTCCACTCTCGGACCTGCCTCTGCTCGGTCTGCACAGACAGTTCATTGGTTCTCCCTTCCTTTTCGACCCCTGACCTTGTCATCCCCTCGCCATACCCGAGTCCCTACGTGTTCCTCCTCCTGCCTGCTTCTTCACCCCCGGGCCAGCGCAGACAGCAGACCGTAGCCCCCTGGTGCCTAGCAGCATCCAGGCTGCTAACGCACAAGTCTGAACAGGGACCACAGTCACTGGGATGTCAAACCTTTTCTAGCGATGTTAAATACATGTCTGCACCTTTTGAGATGTTGTGGTGTTGTAAATGTATGTCAGTGTGATGGAGGGAGGGGAGGGAGAGGGGGAGGGAGGGAGGGAGAGGGGGAGGGAAGTGAAGGGAGTTTCAAGAAGAAGCAGTAAAGTGGCTGTTATGACTGTTATGTGTGATTGTGACCTTGTGACCTTTTGATCTCCAGGATTTGACTGCTCTGGCCAAAGAGCTCCGAGAACTCCGGCAGGGGGAGGAGACGAACCGCCCGCCCGTCAAAGTGACAGACTACTCTTCGTCCAGTGAGGAGTCTCACAGCAGCGAGGACGAGGAGGGAGAGGGCGGGACCAACGATGGAACTGTGGCCGTCAGCGACATACCACGGATTATGTGAGGGGAGGGGAGGTTAGGGAGGGAGGGAGCGTGTTCAGCGAAACCAAAACGATTTAAAGTGTCTGCGAAGCTTCCTCAGCAGAACAGCAATAGCTGTCAGTAAGAACACATCCTGAATCGGACCTGCGTGCTTGTGTTCCAGGCCTGCTGCAGGGCCAGGAGGGAACGAGCCCTACGGCATGATGGGAAGCCATAACGATGCCCATGGCGACTCCTATGGCAACAGTGGGCAGGACAGCACTCTGATGATGCGTGAGGTGAGTGCGCTGACCTCCGACCTCTCACGTGCTGACACTGCACACGGGCACGCTAAGCCTTCACACAAGCACTCAGTCATCCACCCTGCACGCTTCAGCATTGTGTGCTGGCTTCACGCTCCAGCGCGCGGCTGTGTGTGTCTGTGTGTGTGTGTCTGTGTGTGCGTCTGTGTGTGTGTGTGTGCATCCTGCCTGGTAAAAGGTTTTGCTGTCTCTGCACCCTCACCTGCTGTCTCTCCCTCGCTGCACCTGCTGGCTAACCCAGCCCCACAGAGTAGGAGCAGCCCCCACACACTAACCCTGCCAGCTGGCCAATCACAGCCCTGCACACCCTAGAGTGGCTCCTCCCTCTCTCTGTGTTCCAGAAGTTTGGGGACAGGAGGCGGAGCTCCCCTCCCAATGACAGCAATGGTTTCCCCAGCAACTCTAATCTGTTCCCCGGCAACGCCAATCTGCCTGATTTGGTGCAACAAAGCACCCCGCCCCTGGTCTCCCCGGGCGACGGCTCAGGGGCCCAAGTAGGTTCACCATGAGCCCCCCCCCCCCCTACCCCTCACCCCCACCCCTGCAAACCTTGTCCCAAACAGTCTGGCCCCCCTCTCTAACCCTACACACACCAGCGTCCTACACCTGGACCTACTTCCTCCCCAGCCTTTTGTACCCAGCCAAACACAGCTAACCCCGACTGTTACTGCTTACCCTACTGTTGCCCTACAGTCACCCCCCAAACTCCTCTTCTCCCCTTAACCGACTGACCGCTGACCTCTGTGAACTCTGGTCTGAAGATGGAGGTGGGCTGCAGTTGCCTTCCTCCTCCTCCTCCTCCTCCTCTTCAAGCCCATCCTCTCTTTTCCTTTTCCTGCTTATTTGGTCACTTCCTGTCCCTCAGTCAGCATGTCACAGTGTTGTACCTGCATGGCGAGCCTCTGCCCACAGACTGGAACCTCCTGCTGACAGACGCACACACATCTCCTCCCTTCCTGCCTGCTAGCTGGCAGTTCGTCTGACGCTGCCCCTTTCTCTCTCTCTCTATCTCTCTCTGCTCTGATTGGTAGTACGGGATAGGAAGTGGGAGTGGCTCCAAGTCCTCCTTTACGCCATTCGTCGATCCGAGGGTGTACGGGACGTCCCCCACCGATGATGACGATGAGAACTCTGCTTCCGGTACGATGCTTTACTTCCTGTTCTGAGAACGTTTGACCTGTAGAGGCCGAACAGTAGGCGGTCCGACCCATATATGAGATGCCCCCCCCACCGCCACCACCCCACTTCAAAACAATGTCGGCCATCTTTGTTGCAGCTCTGTTTGCAGACGAGCTGATGAGACACGAGCAGGAGCAGGCCCGACTAAACGAGGCCAGAAAGATCTCGGTGGTGAACGTGAACCCCACCAACATCCGTCCCCACAGCGACACTCCCGAGATCCGCAAGTACAAGAAGAGGTTCAACTCTGAGATCCTCTGTGCTGCTCTCTGGGGTGAGACACGGCTGCATGGGAATACACACACACACACTCATATATACTGTATACACACACACACACGTACACACATCCAAACACACACTCACACTCACACATGCTCATGGCACACACACTCACGCGCTGAGTGTTGATGTTGTGCCCAGGCGTGAACCTACTGGTGGGGACTGAGAACGGGCTGATGTTGTTGGACCGCAGCGGTCAGGGGAAGGTCTACAATCTCATTAACCGCAGACGGTTCCAGCAGATGGACGTTCTGGAGGGACTGAATGTTCTGGTCACCATCTCAGGTAGGTCCGACCGTAACCTGACCACAGGTTGGCTACAACCTGACCACAACCACAACAGGACCACAACCGACACAAAACGCACCTTGTAGTGCTAAGGAGAAAAAATCTGTCCGAGATTTTAAAGCAGGGAAGACTTTTAAAAAGGTCAAATGTTCCGAAATCAATGGAATCCAATTGTATTTGCCCAACCCTTTACACAAGCAACGTCACAGAGGGCTTCACCTACACCCAAGGAACTGCCCCTCAACCAACCTAAACGCTCCCAAGGAAACTGAACTGACTGCCTTTCTCCTTCCCTCGCCTCGGTCCTTCCAGGCAAGAAGAACAAGCTCCGTGTGTACTACCTGTCCTGGCTCAGGAACAGGATATTACACAACGACCCGGAAGTAGAGAAGAAGCAGGGTTGGATCACAGTGGGGGAGCTGGAGGGATGCGTGCACTACAAAGTTGGTAGGTCATGCCGTGTGTGTGTTTTTATTTGAGTGTGTGGCCTTTGTGAGAGTGGATTGTTGATTTTGTACCTCTTCTCCTGTCTTGCTTTAGTGAAATATGAGAGGATTAAGTTTCTGGTGATAGCTCTAAAGAATGCAGTGGAGATTTACGCCTGGGCCCCCAAACCTTACCACAAGTTCATGGCCTTCAAGGTGAGACACACACACACACACACATACACACAGTGCTAGGACTCTGGATAAACTGGTCCTGGCACAGATACATTCTGTCTTTAATGATCAGTTATCTCATAATCACAGGCATCTTCTCTCCTTTCTTTCCTTCTCTTTCTTCTCTCCTTTCATTTCTCCTTCATTCCCTCTCTCCCAGTCGTTCACTGACCTGCAGCACCGCCCCCAGCTGGTTGACCTGACGGTGGAGGAGGGTCAGAGGTTAAAGGTCATCTATGGCTCCAGCGTTGGCTTCCATGTCATCGACGTGGACTCTGGGAACCCCTATGACATCTACATCCCCTCCCATGTAAGATTGTGTGTGTGTGTGTGTGTGTGTGTGCGTGTGTGTGTCCTGATGTATCGGTGTGTCTGAGCATTCAATGAAATGGTTATGAATGAATAACCCAATCAGTCTTGAAAATGGAATGATTCCAAACTGAGCTGGATGAAATGTTTGAGAACTGCGTTGGATGTGGATAGTGTTGGTGAAAGGAAAAAGTGTGTGTGGGGAGTGTTACTTAGAGAGAGAGAGAGAGAGAGAGAGAGAGAGAGACTGTTGGTAACAGGAGAGAGTGTGTGGTGATAAGAGTGAGAGTGTGTGTGTGGGAAGCGAGTCCGAGGCAGATACCTGCACCAGGTAAACCCTGTACCTGAGAACGAAGACCTGCCATTGGCTCGCTCGACGACCTTCAACCTCTGACCCCAACACTGACTACAGTCAGAGCTGGGGAGAGACACGGTAACCAAAGAAACCACCCTCATTGTTTTGGTAACGCTGCCAGCCACCACGATGATGTGATGTTCTTCGGTTGCCATGGTGATCGTGTGGCTGGAGCGGGAGATTCTATTGTTGCAGCAGTTTCTCTCGCAAGGGGGATGGGGAGGGGGGGGGTCTGGCCACGAGAGGAGGTAGGGAGGGAGCGACAGAGCAGCCGGAGGGAGGGAGAGAGGGAGGGAGGGAGGGAGAGAGGGAGAGAGGGAGAGAGGGAGGAAGACAAAGAAAAGGGGGCTCCTGCTCTGTGCCCCCACCTCCCCCCAGGCTCATGCCCCCGCCCCCACCCCACCCTCAACCCCCCCCTCCCCGTATGTCGCCCGGCAGATTCAGAGTCAGGTGACCCCCCACGCCATCGTGGTTCTGCCCAAGACGGACGGCATGGAGATGCTGCTGTGCTACGAGGACGAGGGCGTCTACGTCAACACCTACGGGCGCATCACCAAAGACGTGGTGCTGCAGTGGGGCGAGATGCCCACCTCCGTGGGTACGTCAACAACACGCTTCTAACTCTAACCAGTGGCTAGGACTCCTCCCCCTCTCCTGTCTCTAACCGCCGCAGGGAAACACTACTTCTCCTGTGTCTACCCGCCACCGAGAAACACTCCTTCTCCTTCCCCCCCCCCCCTGCTCACTCTCACCTCCTGGATCTCAAGCACACTCCCCCCCTCTCCCCCCGCCCCCCTCACGACCCCTCCATGTACCCCTTGCCACAATCAAACACCCCTAAATGACAAACACTTGGACAGGGTCGTTTATTTTAATCAAGGACACTGACACACGTTGAACATTGCATGCTTTTATGGTTCCTCCATGAACAACACCCCTACCCCCGACTTACTCGAGCACTCCCCCCCCCCCTCCCACCCCCCCCCAAAAAAAACTAAAACAAGGCCCTCATCTCCTTCAAACCAACTGTTAGCCTGCATCCCTTCGCCCTCACCCCTCCCTCACACCCAGCTGCCCCCTCTCTCCCGATACCCCCAGCACAGGGAGGTGTGTTCGAGTCTGTGTGTGTTTTTGTCTTGCTATTTCATGTCTTGTTTCTGTGCCAAGTGCTTCCATATAAATCACATGAATGTTCTCTGTCTCGACGACATCCTAAATGTGAGGTTTTTTATCTCCGCCAGATGGATGGACAGACATCTGTCCTCTGGTTTGGCTTCACAGTTACCTGTTCCAATTTTGGATCGCTTTTAGTTCATCTTATGAAGGACCTTGAAAGTAAATCAGATTACGATCGCACATTGTTTTGCCACTCAAGATCACCTAGATGGATAACCCTCCAAATCTAGCCTGCCCTGTACACATATATCATGACATTCTGTTCTATGTCCATCATCTGAGACCAGATCTTAACTGGCTGTTTGATTGGCTGTTTTCGTTTGGCTGGTCATCTGTCTGGAACCACTGTGGTGGCTCTGCTGTTTCAGGACGCTCATCTCTCAACCGTCCAGCTGGGATTTGATAAAAATAAAAAAAACGTTTTCCTCACAGCCCCCATCCCACTAAAACACAGCACAATATACCCTCGAGTTAGATACCGCCCTTAGACACACACACACGCAGACCTCCTGGAAAGTCCTCTCCCTCAGTACTGTACGAGGCGACTCCCATAGAGCTGGAATTCGGGACTGGAAGGTAAATCTACTCAAACCATCTCCAACCATCTACCACTATCACTCACCAGTGGGCCTGTTAGCATCAACAACCATGCCAGGTGGGGAAAGCCCTCCTCCACACCCGACCCTACTGACTACTCTACCCAGAATTCCACAGTTGTCAGCCCCTCCAGGGTAGGGAGGTCAGGTTCCCGTCATTCAGAAACTGCTGCAATAATCTCCTCCCAGAGGCGTGGCCTGGCACGGCCGAGGGGTGTGATTGGTCGGTTGTGAGAGTTGGTAGCGAGTGAGTGGTCTCCTGTCCAATCCCCTGTCTGTGTGTGTCCCCCTTCCCGCCCCCTGCAGCCTACATCCACTCCAACCAGATCATGGGCTGGGGAGAGAAGGCCATTGAGATCCGCTCCGTGGAGACGGGACACCTCGACGGAGTTTTCATGCACAAGCGAGCTCAGCGACTGAAGTTCCTGTCGGAAAGGAACGACAAGGTTTGTGAACACGCGCGGGCAGTGACTCGCACACACGCACGCACACACGCACACATGCACAGACGGACTCACACACACACACACACACACACACAGGAATGGACTCACACACAGACTCACACACATTCAAACATATCAGCTGAAGTTTACACAACACTTTCACCTTTTTCTTATTTTACACTTGCCATCACACACACTGCAGACTGCTGAGACAAGAACTACAGGGGAGCTTCGAAACGATGTGCCAATTACAAACATCTGTGCGCTTCTTTGAGGGACAGATGCAAGTTAATAAGTTAATAAGAAGCTGGTCCAAAAGGAAGAGTAGGCAGTGAGTGGCCCATGCTAACCCACCATGCTCCTTCTCTCTCCTTTTCTTTCTTTCTTTCTTTCTTTATTTCTCTCCCTCCCTCCCTTTATCTCTCCCTATCTCCCTTCCTCTCTACCTCTCTCTACCTCTCTCTCTCTCTACCTCCCTCTCTTTCTCTCTACCTCTCTCTCTCTGCCTCCCTACTGTATCTCTCCAACAGGTGTTTTTTGCATCTGTTCGTTCTGGTGGCAGCAGCCAAGTCTTTTTCATGACCCTCAACAGAAGCTCCATGATGAACTGGTAACCCCCTCCTCTCCGGTTCATTCCGTTCATCCCACACCAGAGGAGGGGAGGGAAGGAATGAAGGAAGAACGGAAAAAGATGAGTGAACACATCAGACATTCGAATCAGAAGAAAAAAATGCATCGGAGCCGTTGCTCATTTCCAACCTCCACCACCAGGGGTGCCAGAGAGACACAGCCTCTCAAGTCAGCGTCCAGATGTTTGATATTTTACTGTAGTCTACTTACTTTTCTTGGATTACTGGGTTTCTTTTTTTCCTTGGGTTAGGGGGACATTTAACAGGACATGGTAGCATAAAAACCACATTGTTGGGTAGCCTAAACTTTGAACCTCCCATTTAAACCATGTTACTCTTATTTCTGGTAATTTCAGGTATGACCAGAATCCACAGATCCCAATGGTTTTGTTTGTTCACCAATATTACAACACAAGTGGTGCAGGACTCATCTAACATGGGATTAGGTCTTAAATACACATTTGATAACTTGACATATTATCACTTTTTTTCTTTTTAATTATTTGCATTTGACATCATTCAGTCTTTCTTTTCGTCAACTGGAGCAAGTCGTTTGCTACACATTGTAAAGGTTGAAAACCGTTGTGGAGATCTTCACATACATTTTCTGGTAGATATATGGGTTCGGTAATCTCCATGTGACCCTTGACCTAAGTTTACCGGGGACATGATAGCAGTTGTAGAAATATTTACACCAATTCACAATTAAGAAAATTGGCGTGAATGCCATTGTGTTGCAGATTATTTTGTGCTCCCCCTCCTCACAAATTTCTCCAAGCATCTTTTCCTTCTATGTTGCACATCTGTAAATACACACTATTCCGTTTGGAACAGCCTAAACAGACTCTACACGCACGACTGTGACAAGAAGTTTAAGACAGGAGTCCAGCTTCTCCCTGATCTGCCTGTAAATCTCTTCATTCCCCTGTAACTTGCTGGTGTCCACGTTAATTGGCTGAACCAGGAAGCAGAAGCAGGGTTTGAGGAGGGCTGTGTGGCCAGAGCGTCCTCCTGTTGTGAACTCCATTTGAGGTATCTGCTTCTGTACATTTGCATGGCGACACTCTTACTGATACCGTGGTTAGATCTGATCAGGGTACAGCGCTCCTCCAAAACACTCAACTGCCATCACCAATTCAAACTAGCTTTAGAGGTGAAGCAACCTCTATCACTCTCATCATTAAAACAAATATCAAGTTTAGTCTAGGGATTGTGTCCAAAGCTGTACTTAATCTGCCAAGAAAGTAAACCTATAGGAGAGTTTGTCCATGAGTTTAATAATCCAGTTTGAAAAAAAAAAAAAAAAAGATCATCTGGGACAATGAAAGTAGAGGGAGACTTCCATACCTTCGACCCCTGTGGCATCAGTGCTCAGAGAGGGGAGAAGGTTGAGGACATTTTCAATAAGCAAACGTGAGCCTCGACCTGCAGGATGACCCACAACCCTTACAGATCTGTAAACACTGGAAGAAGACGGGGTCAAGGGGACCATGTACCATCTTGTCTCACTAATGTATGAAACCATACAGAAAAAGATTCATATTTCATTATGATATTATCTTATTGATTATTTAGAGAAAGACAGGACTTTATGTTCAAATTATATTATAAAGCGTAGTTGTCTTTCTACAGAGTAGAGAAAAGTTTTAAGAATTTCTAAATATGTTTTTATTGTGGTTTGATTTGTATTTGTATTTCAATTTTTGTACGTATCAGACTGTGAACATGTATGAATGGGTTTGGATGTGTGTGTGTGTGAGACTCGTCTTCCCTGCTAACAGAATCGGATTTTATTCCTCCACTGTTACGACTATAGCGTTTGGTGTGTGTCTGTGTGTGTGTGTTTGTGTGTGTGTGTGTCCTCTCCCGGTCTGAATCCCTGGGATCAATAAAACCCCGCCTCAGACTCATTAAGCACTCTGTCATATTCACATGTACATGTCCCTTCCTTGTACAGCAACATATTTGATGAAGAAAAATGTCAACATTGTTTGGATGTTTTAAACTTGTAAAACATACAGTGCTATTCTACAATGTTGGACAAATTATTCATCCACACATCACCCTGACACAAACACACATGCGCACACACACACATATTCACTGTCCCACCAGTAAAAAAAAAAAGAAAAAAAAAAAAAAAAGAAAACATCTAATTTGACCATCTACGCAATTTCTGCTGTCTTTCTCTGTTGAAGGTCCATATAACTTCCATTGAGTGGTAGTAGCCTATGTAATTACATGTTCTTAATAAAAAAAATATCCAAATCACCATCAGTGTGCTTCTGGAGGCAGCTTTGTCACGTTCGACATTTAGTGTAGTTTGCCCAGTGGGTTAAAAAATGAATCTGGACATAGAACTGTGTTTGCCCCAATCAACTCCAAGTAATCATTTGTCATGCCAAATCAGCTATCACATTATTTACAAGCTCTTATCTTCAGATGTTATCGTTAGGGACAGCAACAACGTGTAATATAGGATTGATAGATCATGTGATGATTGCAAATAATTTTCCCTTGTTTGTCTCCCTACTCCTAAAAAGACAGTGCTGTTTTTCTAAATAAAAGTACAAGTTTAACACAGGCAACCGCTGACGTATTGCTCCGTAATTTCTTATGCGCACGCACGCATACATCCTTTTCTTTTAAGAATATGGTTTCACTGTAACTACAACTATGATATATACGCCCTTTTTTATGTACCTGATTTTATTACCCCGTTTAATGCATCTAGTGTGTTTTTCTGGAATAAAGCACAAAAAGCATCTCCAGAATACTTGATAATACAAGTTACAGCTGATTTGGAAAATGATAGTAACATTTAACATAAAAACTGAACATCTTTTGTCAAACTCGATCTTATTTTATGGAGCATTTTTTGCTAGAAATGCATCCTCTGATAAATAAGCAATCGACCCCATCTCTTTTATTGCATGTTGTGTAACTCGTTTCTAGGCTCAACAATAAAGACCATCAGAAAGGACATAACGTCATACCAAAGCGCAGTGCATTCACCGCATGTCAAACCGAACACTGTCGACAACCGGAACACTTAAAAGGCCCTCCTCCCTCTACGGATGCCGCAGTAAAATTGGTCGCGCCTGCGCATTTTTGGACCTCTTTTTCTTGCAAGGTAAGTGTAGCATGGCGCGTGTTTCTACCCATGAGCTAAAAGATAGAACTTGAGTCTAGTTTTGCATCAGTCAATTAAACATATGTAATGGGTTGCGTAGTTGGTAGTGATCTAGAGTTGCGCGGAAAAGCCGATAAGTAGTTTGTATTGTCCATTTAGGTTCGCAAGGGAGATGGGGTGTGGGTCCATGTTTTACATTCTGCTAGCTAACGCTCCACTAGCTGTCCATCTAGCTAGCCAGAATGAATAACAGGCATGCATGAGGCCTTCCGCACGCTTGTTATTGGAAGTTTTTGTTGCGTCGGCTGTTATTAATGAAAGGTTGCCCGTTTGTTGGTGTATGATTTGTCAGCCGAAATTAGTGAAACCAGATGTTAACAATACATTATTTAATTCGAATTGTGTTAGTTAAATAAACATTGCTCAATTTCTCGTTAACTGGCCAATAAGGCAGAAGCTGATCCAGCTGGTAAAGTTCGTTCACGGTAACGACTTGGTTTGTGTAGCCTATCTAGTCAAGTATTTTTTAAGGCTAACTAGCTGACTTGAATATTATTTTTCGGATTTAATAATACAACGTGTCGCGTTTGCAGACCTTTTGTGTTGATCCCATTAATAAGCTACTAAGCATTGTACTTTTCCCGTCAGACCTCGCGCTACAATTTCCATCTATTCCCTACGCAGAGCTGGCTAGAAGCTAGCTTGCTACTGTTTGTGGGTAGCAATAGTCAGCAGCAACTTGGAAATCAACTACTTCCAGCTGGTTAGTAACTGTAAATTACAAATTCCACATTAGAAACACGGAAAACAGACTGTTTGCGCGGCTCATTACGGGCAGGACAGATTAAACCAATGACTACGTTCGGTTAGCTCAAGCTAACTAGTTAGCAAATCGTGTTGCTGAGGAGGCCTTAAATTCTAACTTGGGTACACTTGTATAAGTTTACCGCACCAAATGGCTTGCTAGCTAACATGTGGTCTTTTTAAATGTCAACGTTTATTTGGTCAACATT
Organism: Osmerus eperlanus; assembly: GCF_963692335.1. NCBI lineage: Eukaryota > Metazoa > Chordata > Actinopteri > Osmeriformes > Osmeridae > Osmerus > Osmerus eperlanus. The sequence continues at coordinate 6,815,106 of NC_085032.1, read as the reverse complement.
TATTTTGCCGTTGCCTAAAGGGCACAACATAATTCATAGTTTCGTGGAATTACGGGCCATGCAGCCATCTGCATTTATGCTGTTGTCGGCCACGACGAGCTGCGAGTTACATGAGCGGTAGCTATCACCAAGCCATTTAACGTTAAGAGCAGTTAGCACATCTATACTTAGGCTGGGTGCAGTTGGTTTGTCTCGCACTCTGCCACTGGCCTGTCGCCCGAACGTTAGCCCCAGTGACGATATGTAGCTAAGTGCTAAGTATATCTCAATGCTGAATAAGGTCTAGCTGGCAGCAATAATGCGACAAGTTTAGCCAGCTAGCTAACCACGTTAGCTACGTATCACGAACGAAACTTTTGGCTGGGCCAAAATCAAGACACGTGGATAGGGCGTAGGATCAGCCAAGCAGACCCGACTCCGCATTATCGCGCAGGAGATTGTAATTGTTGATAATTTACTTAAATGTGTCAGCGCAGTGGCAATTGTAACGAGCATCGTGGCTTTGTATACAAGCGGACTAACTTTGTGACTGTAGATGGACATTTTTTCCTGTAATGTTCAGGCAAAAATGTATCAAGTGTATACATTATTAATGGGGGTTTGATCCCATTCAGGTCGGTTTGACTCCACTCCTCTCCCTGTGTACAGTGCCCCTGACCCATCGCACCATGGCAGATCCTGATCTTGACTTCTCCACTGCCGAATCCGGCGCCTCCGCCACCTTCCCACTTCAGTGCTCCAGCTTGCGCAAGAACGGCTTCGTTGTGCTGAAGGGACGTCCCTGCAAGATCGTCGAGATGTCCACCTCCAAGACCGGCAAGCATGGACACGCCAAGGTATCGGAATCGGACAGGGCTACTTGACATGTTTTTAAGCTAGTAATAGCCGTGTTCGCCATATCAACTTCGCCGTAGGATGCAGTATTTTTTATGGAAGCACATCAGTGACATAATGTTTTAAATTTTCAAAGGCATTGAATACTTAATATTGAAATAAACTAGGCCGAATTCTCATATGAATATATGTCAATGTAAAATCAAATTCAAATTCGATCTTAAAAAATTAAAACCCCCAAAAATCGAGCCTCTCAAATTCGCGACTTTAAAAAATTCCGATTGTAACTTCGGGATACCAAGGATAGGTAGAGAAATGGAGCAATAAAGAGAACGCATGATGACTAACAGGGGAAACAATCATGCTTTGGTGAGTCCTGTGATCAAATCATGCATCAAGGCTCGATTGCTCTACCTATCCTTGGTATCCCAGATGTTACAATATTAATTTTTAAAGCTCGAATTTGATAGGTTCGATTTTTTGCCCTGAATTTAAGCTCGATTTTTGGGGGGCTCGATTTTTTGGCCCTGAATTATTTTACATTGAAATATATTCTTATGAGTTCGGTCTTGTTTAAATTTCAATATCGAGTATCCAATGCCTTTTTTTAAAATTCAAAACATGTCACTGATTTTCTTCCATAGTTTTTGCATCTCTACTCCCATAAGTGTCAGTTAGTGTTGCCATGGAAACGTCCCGTCCCATTATCGTCCACCTAGTTCGACGCTCATCAGAAATTTTACGAAAATGTCGATATAAAACAAATTAAAAAACATTAAGTCACAGCATTGTACTTTAATATATAGATACACACCTATATTATAACATTCTGGTTTTAAAATCCAATAGGGATATGCTGAGAAATTATTTTCCTAAGTTGAGCAGTTAGCCAGGGGGTCCCATTATCGTCTGTCCATTCACTTTCAATGGAGAAAAGTCAAGTTTGACACTGCGGCAGGCAGATGCTACACATACGGTTTGAGAGCCTATTTACATGCTCAAATCTCAAATGCTGTAATTTGGTGTGCAGCAATATAAGGTGTGTACAATCGATGAATTGTTTTCTTTCGTTGCTGCTGCATAGCTTTAAGAAATTAACCGAAGAAAAAGGTCGTGGACGATAATGGGGTCTGGAGCATTGGCAAGTTTGAATGGACGATAATGGGGCCGCTCACTCTATAGTGGTGAGGCATTTTTCATTCGAGCACAGCTAAGTGTGCTGTCCTGCGGATTTGAGCACGTTGGGAATGTCTCGTTGACCATTCGGGTTGTTTGATCGGAACTACCTGTTGTGTAATGAAACATGGTCCTGTCTATTGGGATGTCATTAGTTGAAATGTCCAGACCCTGTGAAACAATTGTTTTATCCCCCTTCCCCTCTCTAGGTGAATCTGGTGGGAATTGACATCTTCACTAATAAGAAGTATGAGGACATGTGCCCCTCCACCCACAACATGGATGTGCCTAACGTCAAGAGGGTTGAGTTATTGGTGAGTCATTTAACTTAATTGTTCCCACAAGTGTGATCTTCAGATTACATTTTGTTAATGGTAAAAAAAATAATACTTTGAAATCATTGGACAAAAGGTGGGAACCCAGTCTCTATAATAAGTGGGTCCCGCCACTTTAACAACATTTGCGCAACATCGGCACATTCTTGTCCCGGCCTGTGTTCTGCAGTATTTAGGAAGGGAATGAGATGGACCAGATTGTCGTTTCCTGATGCAAGGGGGTCCTGTTGGTAATTGCACACCTGCCAGGGAGATCTTTTTTGTTGTTGTGGTTCTTACTACGACTAAAGCATTCTGGGCCTTAAATGCAGACACCAAGGGCCTGTTCCATAAAGGCTGCTCAAAACAGGATTAAAGTCCCAAACCTGACTTGAATTAACCTAACAAGTCAGTGGGGACTGAAGCGGGTCATTAAAGGCCCATTCTAGTTCACGCAATCCGACTAATTCAAGTCAGATTCAGTATGAGATATTCAAGAGAGAATTGCGTGTGCACCCTATTGAGCAGCCCGACTGTTACGACATGGATCATATCAATCCACCACAGCAAAACACGATGTTCTCGACCACGTAACTTCTTCCTGAAAGAACAATCTTTTTAATATGCATAATGACAGCTCATCCACCACTTCATTTAAATAAAATGACACACCGTGATATGAGCGATGGGCTACGTAGGTCTAGGTGCTTTTTTTTATAGACTACTTTATTAATTAAAGAACCCACACACCCTCTAAACACATCTAAATTGACTTTTGACATCACGCCAGTAAGTCCGTGGTGAATCATAGTTTTCCCATTGGGTCAGTGTTACAGGAATGTCTGGTTAAGGAACAACACGCGCTGACAGTTGGCCTGCCCCAGACCAGTTTAGTTTCGCAGAATAAGTTGACATAGTACCTGAGTTTGAGCTACGTTGATGGAACTGAATGAACTGGAAATGAGTCAGACTAACTGCCATAAGCCTGGCTTATTTGGTAAACTCGCTTTGTGGAACAGGGCCCAGTTCTAATTGTTTCAGATGGGATGCTGTTTAGTTCAGAGTTGGTGTCAGTTGGTGCTGCATGCTCAACATAACGTGTTGAGTTGGTATGACTTGCTCAGGTCTTATTTCCCATTGTGTCGATTGTATGTTGAAGGACCACTTCACTCAATCAAATTTGTTGTAGATTTAGTTCATGGTATAACATTAACATATATTTTTATATGTATATGCAGCACTGACAATTGTCAGCACGTTACATTTTTTCCACTAAAATATAGTAATATAATGTAATTTCGAAGCCGTGTGTTTTGTAATTGAAGCTAGTTGCATCCTTGCAACCAGAGGGACACTTCCAAATGAGTCAGTTGTTAACTAACAAATGTTTGTTTTGGTGTTTCCACGCCAGTTCTGTTCAGAATCACCATGCTGTTCCCTCTCACACACAGCTGGTCAACATCACCGAAAAATACATGAGCCTCATGGCCGACAACGGAGACGTGCGGGAGGACCTGCGCATCCCTGACGGAGATCTGGGCAAGGAGATCGAAGCCAAGTTCAAAGAAGGAGATGAACTCTTGGTGAGTGTCGGCAGTATCTGGCATTTACCATGTTACAAATGGTGAAAGGGGTTTGTGTGTTTATGGCACCTTATGGCAGTTACATTAGTGCATTAAAAGTTTCTATGGTTACTTTGGGATATTATTCTGTGATGGGCTGGTCAATTATCCAAGTAGGCAATCATGTCACCTAGTGTATGTTGATTTTGACCTGGCACGATGCCACAGACATCACTAACCTCTGGATAAGTGTCTGCTAAATGACTAAATGTAACCAATCTTTTTGTCCGCAGGTTTCCGTGCTGTCTGCCATGGGGGAAGAGTGTGCCGTGGCAGTCAAATCCACCCCTGGCAAATAGGCAGACTCTATTGGCTGCTCAGGCAACAAGCTCCACCCTCAACCAGTCTCTTGCATTCTTATTGGTTCTGTCACCAAAGCGACGGCCTTCACAGACAACCTCAATCATTCTGTGTGATAATCCCTTGGTTTTGTTTTTGTCTCCAATGCTGTCAGGACTGACCCACTGCAGCTTGCTGCGTGGCATTCTGCCGGATCACTGAGGTTTTGTTTAGTAACAATCTACTTTATAAAAAAACTTAAAATTGATTCTTTCTGACTTCTTCCTCATTCCTCTGTTATTTTTGCCTTCAAAATGTTAGTCTCGCTACTCACATTCCTGAATGTCTAAATAATGGGATCCAGCTTTTTGTATGATTCATTTTTTTATATATATTCTTTAAATTGAATATAGCAGGTCTAATGCCTTCAGGGGGAAGGTGGGGATGGGGCTGTGCTGGTTTGTTATGGATGAGGGTAGGGAAAGCCGTCCCTTTCAGTGACACTGAGCTCCGATTTGGTTTTAAGTTTGTCCCCCTTTGGCTGCCATACTGCTTCCAACATGGCTGCCACTCTGGCACCCAAGGGAATCGGATCAATTTCCTCTGCCTTCTCCCAAGTGCAGGATTGCAGGTGACTAGCACTTACCCCAACATTTCAATTCTTAAGACTTCATTTTATTTTTTTGAATGGAAAACGGCAACAAACTTCAGTAATTTTCCTCTCAGAGCCAGTCTGTGTAGAAGTCGGATGGGTGCGAGGAGCCCTGTGCGCTTACCTGTTACCATGGCAGCCAGGTCTTGAAACTGCGGCCCTGGTCATCCCAATATAGAATAAAGTGTCTTGAGGCTTGAGTGTGTAGCGGAGTGGGGCCTCCAGAATGTTCTAGAGGCCAGTTTGCAGTGGGGTGTGCGTGAGAGGCTCGATCAGGGAGGATGGGGGAGGGGAGGGTTGGTGAAGTTGCAAACTATTTTGTTCACACGAGGCCTTTGTCACCTGACTGGAGATGGCAAAAACAAATAAAGTTCAAACTAATGGAAATCCGTTGTGGTGTTTTTGTCCCGTCACCCCGTCCCGTTTCAGTGTACATCAATGACAGGCGTTTCAATGTTTTGGAAATTAGTCGCACTGGAAGCGTCAATAAGACATGGTGGTTGGAAGATTGTATTGGAACTTACAAGTTCCTGTCAGTGTAGAGACCAGATGCGACCACACCCTGACACGAAAGCGACAAACACGCTACAGATGACACACCTTCTCCAGCGCGCATACCTTTCAACTTACTGTTCGGAAATGCATGCAACAGGTTATGGGTGTCATCGCATTTCATTTTGACGCGCACCTCAACTTTATTGTAGGTGGGAATGTAGCTGAAAGCATGATTCAAAGGTTTTATTGGTATTTACGGCCCGTAAGCCATTGTAATTAGTTTGTCCATGCCGCTGTAGTTGCGTGTTTACACAGTATGGACATGCTTGTTAATTGTTAGGCAAAGCCATTAGCAAAGCTGTTTGCCCCGCTCAACCCATTCAGCGACTGTTTCTGCTGATGCTGTCAATTATTGACTAAGCGCGTGTGTTGAACACAGCTGGCCTTGGACTTAAAATACCCTATCATGTTGGGGGGTCTCCAATTTTGAACTGTTGGTATAGTGAAATAAAAGGAAGACCAATACTTTGAGATTAAAAACGCATGTAGGACTTTTCTGATATACCAATTTAATTTAAAATCGTGGTCTGATAATTACTAGGTAGGCCTACTGTCTACGCATGTCAATCAAGCTCAAATGAACTAAGTTGCAGCTTCAATGCATATAGTCGCAATATTTGAGTTATCTTGCAATAAAGTAGACTTATGTCCCAACGAAAAATAGTGTAGTGAAATCTATTAAATGTTGCCTTTTCTGTTTCAAAGATACTTGAATATTTCCAAGACCAGGGTTCGATAGCTCTAATTGGGTCACACTCCAAAATAGTAGGTGGCAGTAATGTACCGTAACGCTGGTTGCCAGCCGCCACTACACAAAACAAGAAGAACATCGACGCAATTTCCTTTATCCGCCACCCGCTCACCATGGCACCGGTAAGTGAAAAGAGTCCTGCTAATACATCGTTTAATCAACATGTATGCGATGTCCTATCGTGCAAGATATATGTATTATATTTCATTACATGAACCTAAAGCCCTGTGTATTAAAATTGAATGTAAAAAATACTAGAATAAATCGCAAAACTCTGAAGGCTAAATGGCTACCCTAGAGAGCTCTATACTGTACCATATAGCTACACGTGTACAGTCGTGGTCTATTGGTAATACTAGCTGGCTAGCTAGAAGCTTTGCAAGCTCCATTAGTCATTCAGACAAATACTCTTGGCCTATAGCTGAAACAAAAGAAACAGACCGTCTTCAGGAAAACAAAGAAGGGGGCTTCGTGGAAGTTTACCCTGGACCTGACTCACCCGGTGGAGGACGGTATTTTGGACTCGGCCAACTTTGTAAGTCACTGCGCCTCACAAGTAAACCATAGCTCCGATTATAACACAGTCAAACTTTTACAATGACCCTTTGTGAACATGTAGAAATGATCAGCACCTCATAATTTCACCCTAATTATCTGCTCATACCAATGGTGTCCGAACTAAACTCCATCCCTAATGCTGATCTTGGACTAGGGTCACCTTCCCTAGTGCAAACCCTAGGGTTCTCTTCCCTAGTGTGTCATTGTGTTCTGTCCAACAGGAAACCTTCCTCAAAGAAAGGGTGAAGGTCAACGGCAAAACCGGAAACCTGGGTAATGTAGTTCAGATTGGCCGAATGAAGAACAAGATCAATGTGACATCCGAGAAGCAGTTCTCGAAGAGGTGAGGATCAACCAAAACTTTAAAGTATGTCCCCACATGAGTGCATCTAGGAAAGTCGTAAAAAAATTACAGTTAGATCTCTGCACTTCTGATCCTTGATCTTCTGCTGGACAGTATCTTCTATTTGTACATCGCATTGGACAAAACCGTCTACCAAATGGATTTAATGCAGTTACCAATGTACGGTCTTCCAATAACATTCTCATTCCTCTTCCACCACACTCATTCCACCGTTGGCCAACAGGTATCTGAAGTATCTAACCAAGAAGTACCTGAAGAAGAACAACCTTCGTGATTGGCTGAGAGTGGTGGCGTCTGATAAGGAGACTTATGAGCTGCGCTACTTCCAGATCAGCCAGGAGGACGAAGAGTCTGACGCAGACGAATAGAACTCAGCCCACAGTAGAGCTCCTCCCACATTAGGACTCCTCCCACATTAGGACTCCTCCCACATTAGGACTCCTCCCACATTAGGACTCCTCCCACATTAGGACTCCTCCCATTGGTACTTTGCACACAACAGCATCCCATCTGGGCGAGTTGGGTGCAGAATGACTGGCTCTAGAAGTCCAGGTTGGGTGTCCTTAAACTGAAACAGGTTTGCATCGAGAGATGGAGCGAATAAATGAAAATCATTCAACAACCTCTTCTGTCTTTGTCATGTTTGAGTTGTCGTGAACTTTTTTTTGTCATTGATAGTTTTGATGGATGAGCCATCAAGAGTTTTAGGGAAAGGTGGGATTTCCCTGTAGTAGGTTGACTCAGCTCATGTTGTTTATTAGTTGCCCACTAGGTGTCCTCAGAGGATAGTCTGTGGTTCAGGCCTGGCTCATGATGGGTACCAACAGTTGTCGTTTTTGACAGACTTAACCCTTGTGTTATCTTCGGGTCATTCTGACCCATCAGTCATTGTGACCCACCGTCGTATTGCGACAGATTTACCGCATACAAAGACAAAGTGAAGCATTTTCTTTTAACTGTTGGGCTGTCTCAGACCCCCCACATTGCAAAGGTTAAAAGAAAATTATTTTAATTTGTTTTTGTATTGGGTAAAATTGGGTAAACACAACGATGGTTCGTTATGAACCTTTGGGTCATGTGACCCGAAGGCAGCACGAGGGTTAAGGAAAAGGATCATAGGTTGTGCACTTAAATCTGGGGATCTAATATAACCTGTCACTCAACCCCGCACACAGCAATCCACTAACTAGTATCTTTTTTGTTTGAGTTCTGTGAATCGGGATTTCAGTTCTTTCACAGAAGTGCTCGTTGCAGTGAGTGCTTCACCTTTGAGAAGACACTTTGTGACTAATTTACAGCAAAGAGGAATATGCGAAGAAATGATAGTGAGAACATCTACTTTGTAGGGGCATACTTTCAACCATGTCAAAGACAGGACTGGCAGGTCCTCTTGATCATTACCATGTTTTTTCTACCATGTTATATTTGGAGTGCCAATAAATGTTTAAGATGAATTCCTCAAGGACATTTTCCTGGTATTGCTCCCAGTCTTTCATCATTGTGTGTGTGTGTGTACCATGATATCTACAGCTCCCTGCCCAGACTGCAGCGGCCAGGTGTGTGTGTGTGTGTCTGGATGAACTCCCACTATCGCATCTGCACCTGATCAGCTGTATCTCCTCAAGAATGCCCGTTCTCCTCCTCACCCTGAGAGACCCCAGAACTGCCCTCGGTTTCTCTGTGTGTGTGTGTGAGAGAGATGGGATGTCTGCCTTTCTGTCTCATCCAGACACAGTGTCTGAATTCCAAGTGGGTGCACTGTTTACCCCCTGTTTGTGTGTGTGTATGTGTGCGCACGCTTCTCACCAGTCTTGGCTCACACTCCCTGGACCACAAATTGGTAATATGAACCCCCTATCAGATTACCACCAGATAACAACAACAATACCCTCATCCCAGTCTAACGTGACTCCAGCCTAACCCAGGGGCTGTGCTGCCGTCCAGCAGGGTGTCGAGGGGGCGGGGAGAAGCACAGGTGAGGGGGGACACCCTCCTGGTGGGCAGACGCCAGACACAGTGTTTATAAACTCTGCCCGGGTTATCTCCTCTGGAGATAAAGACCAACGCTGATGACGAGTTAGCCAACGACCCTCCCCTGTGTTGACACACAGCTGTCAGGTTCTCAGTGTGTTGCTGCCATAGTTTGGTCAGTGTTTTACTCTGAGGTCTCTAGAACCTTTCCTCGGTCAACCATATGACTGCACACGGACTCAGTCTTTGGGCGATGAATTATATATTTGCCACTGATCACATGGACCTACCCTTGAATAATTAAGCCTGCTCCCATCAGCCTTTCCCTCTCCCCTTCCTCCTGGTTCAGACCCTGCTCGCTTGTGTGTTCTCCTTAGAGAACATGGAAACCAGCTAATAAGTAAGTGTTGAATATGTCCTGATATATAAATACATATTTGTTTGTTTGAGTGTCAGGAAATAGGTCTTTGACCGTTTTTAAGTGTATGCTTCCTTCTGTGTTCAACTTTTCTACCTTGACTAGAGGGGCCTTGTTTTGCTACCTTTGGATATCTGAGATACTTATTTCAGTCGTCTTTCTTGGACGTACTTATTCAAATTAAACAACTTGTGTTGTGTTTGCCAGTGTGTAGGTTTGTGCTGTAGAGATTCCACTGGCGTTCTGCCGTAGTAGGAGTTTTCCGTTGTGAAAGGTGATCTGTGGTGTGTATCAATGTTTTAACGTGGGAGTCTCGCTCCGGCGATGGAGGAGAAAGCACGATGTGTCGACGTTTCTGTGTCCGTTGGTCATCTCACCCGGGCTGGGCCACCTCCCTCAACATCGACGTTCAAAAAGCTGCTTCCTGTTGATTCACATCGCTACGACTTTGTTCCTCGTCTGCTTTTTTCCTCCTATTCAGGTTGCAATTTCTTTTGTCCGTTTAGGAATCACTTGGTGCTGGGACTGTGCACTGTGAAGGAGCCATGGACACGTTCTGACCGAGAGAGAGGGAGAGAGAGAGAGAGAGAGGGACACCCTCGTAGACGGCTCAGAATGAGAGAAGAAGAGTAGCTGACAGAAGTAGATGAACCAAAGGAGCACAAAAGCAGACCCAAAAAAACAAAGTTAGTTGCCAGCGCCTGTTGCCGTGGTGATGGCGGGGTGGTTGGGTCGTGTGGCGTGGGGGGATGTGTGGTATGGCCTCTACTCCCGTCTCCTCCGCACCAAGCCCATCGGGGTCATGGGTCAGGGGTCAGATATCACAGAGCTCACGGAGGGGGCAGGGGCGGGGCTGGCCAAGGTCCTGACAACCGTAGACCTGGTGTCGCTAGGCGTGGGGAGCTGTGTTGGCACGGGCATGTACGTGGTTGCTGGGTTGGTTGCCAAGGCGATGGCTGGGCCCGGTGTCATCCTGTCCTTTTGTATTGCAGCATTTGCCTCCATCTTGTCAGGTAAGACACACACAAACACACACGCACACATACCCACACCCATATACTCACACACACAGAACTGCATTACTCAAACATTTGAGTTTGAGTAAACGGTGACTCTCTCCTCCAGGAGTGTGTTATGCAGAGTTTGGGGTGCGTGTGCCCAAGACCACAGGCTCCGCCTACACCTACAGCTATGTGACAGTGGGCGAGTGTGTGGCGTTTTTCATTGGCTGGAACCTGATCCTGGAGTACCTGATTGGTACAGCCGCGGGGGCGTCGGCCCTCAGCAGTATGTTTGACTCTCTGGCCAATCACAGCATCAGCAACTACATGATAACTCACCTGGGCACGCTCCGAGGACTGGGTGGGTAGCCACTCCCCTAGGGACTGTGTGAGTGTGTGTGTAAGCGTGTGTGTGAGCGTACGTGCATGTGCCTGAGCGTGCGTGAGCGTGCAAGCCTGTGTGTCAGTGTGTGTGTGTCGTCTAACCCAGGTGTGCCTCTGTCACAGGTAAAGGGGAGGAGTCCTACCCAGACTTGCTGGCCCTGCTGATATCCCTGGTCGTCACGGTGATCATAGTGCTGGGGGTACGTAACACGGTGGGCTTCAACAACGTTCTGAACGTTGTCAACATGGTGGTCTGGGTCTTCATCATCATTGCCGGACTGTTCTTCGTTTCCGCCGGCAACTGGGAAGGAGGCCGGTTCCTTCCTTACGGCTGGTCAGGGGTGAGACTTCCCCTCTTCCTCCTCCCTCCCTTCTTATGCAGGTGATACAGGGAGTGTAACCGCGGTAACCACCCCCTGTGCAGCTGATGCAGGGAGTGCAACCGTGGTAACCTCCCCCTATGCAGTTTTATGCAGGGAGCGTAACCATGGTAACCTCCCGCTGTGCAGGTGATGCAGGGAGCGTAACCGTGGTAACCTCCCCCTGTGCAGGGGATGCAGGGAGCCTAACCGTGGTAACCTCCCCCTGTGCAGGTGATGCATGGAGCAGCCACTTGTTTCTACGCCTTCATCGGCTTTGATATCATCGCCACGACGGGGGAGGAGGCCAAGAACCCGAACACCTCCATCCCCTACGCCATCACCGCCTCGCTCATCACCTGCCTCACTGCCTACGTCTCCGTGAGCATCATCGTTTTATGTTCTGGGATGGGGGGGGGGGGGGGGGGCAGAACCTGTCAGAATGGGCTGCTTGTCATCAGCCATCTGTCATCTTTCTTTTGTCTCTCACCCCCCTCCCCTTCACTCCCCCTCCCCCAGGTGAGCGTGATCCTGACTCTGATGGTCCCGTCTGATCTGATCGATGGCTCCGCTCCCCTGATGGAGATGTTTGCGGCCCACGGCTTCCTGGCTGGTAAATACGTGGTGGCGGTGGGCTCCATCGCAGGACTGACCGTGTCTCTGCTGGGCTCCCTCTTCCCCATGCCCAGAGTCATCTACGCCATGGCCAGAGACGGGCTGCTCTTCAGGTCAGATTTATCACCAGCACCCCCCCCCCCCCCCCCCGGGAGCTTAAATCGGTGTGCCGCCCCAACCCAACCACAACACGGACACATGACGTGGCACAGTTGGCGCCCTTTGCTGGTAGTGCCGGAGGGTTAATTAATGGATGCACTTGGGAAAATGCCGCCCCCCTCGTCATGCCGCCTTAGGCGACTGCGTATGTCGCCTATAGGAAGGACCGGCCCTGCTTCAGGTTTCACACACACTCACACACACTAAGATACACGCACACACTCACACAGAAACACGTGTGTGTGTGTGTGTGTGCGTCCCAGGTTCTTGGCCCACGTGTCTCCGCTCACACACACGCCGGTGGCGGCGTGTGTGGTGTCTGGTTGCCTGGCAGCAGTGATGTCTCTGCTGGTGAGCCTGAGGGATCTGATAGAGATGATGTCCATTGGCACCCTGCTGGCCTACACCCTGGTGAGCGTGTGCATCCTCCTGCTACGCTACCAGCCCGACACACACATCGACACGCATCACTTCCTGTCCCCGGAGGGCGACGAGGGGCCGGCGGAAAAGGAAGGCGTTCTGTCCGAAAACACAGACGGAGCCACGGCCACTAACGATGACCAGATGCTGATTGGACCGTCCGGGTCGTCGACCTTCGACCCCGACGGCTCCTCTTATCACTCCGGGGGGGCAGGCGGCGAGGCAGACGGGTCAGACTTCCACAGTGGCCCGTCCTCCCTGCTGAAGAGGATTCTGGGTAATCACTACTACCCCCTGCGTGTGAGGCTGGGGGTCCCTGATGCCTCGGCCCGCCCCACGCCAGCCTCGGGGCGCATGGTGACGCGCTGCACCCTCCTCCTCTTCCTCCTCTCCTTCCTCCTCTGGGCCATCATCATCTTCGGCGTGGAGCGAGGGGTCGGAGTGGGCGCGGTGGTGGCAGGCCTGGCCGCCGCCGCGTTGGCCTGCGCCATGGCGATGCTGCTGGTGATGATCCTGCGACAGCCGCAGAGTGGGCAGATCCTGCCCTACATGGCGCCGTGCGTGCCGTTCGTCCCCGTGGCGGCCATCTTGGTGAACTCGTACCTCATGCTCAAGTTGTCCCCCCTCACCTGGGCCAGGTTTGCTGTCTGGTGCTCTATAGGTCAGTATCACAACTGGGAGGGAGGGAGGGAAAAGGAGAGGGAAAAGGAGAGGGACATTCCCTCTTTCTCCTGCAGACCAACAGTTGCTATGCAAAGTAACATATTTTGGGCTGTCTCTCCCCAGGTGTGCTGATCTATGGTTGCTATGGGATATGGCACAGCTCTTTGGAACTCAGCGCCAAAGAGGAGGAGGCTCACGCCAGCACCTACCAGCGCTATGACGACCACCTCGACGACAACTTCACCCTCGACGACGACAACCAGGAAGATGGACAGTACCAGGGCTGGTCCGCACCCGAAGAGAGAGGTCACCATTACCAACTATCAAACCAGAACCAGGGAGCCGATCAATTTGAGAACCAAGATGGAGACCAGTACCAGCACGATTCAGAGTACCAGAACCAGTATGAGGAGGGCTCGGAGCATGGGTACCAGTCAGGACCAGCAGGTCAGTACTCATCCGGAAGGTCTGGGGGACGAGCCAATCCTGGCTTCGATCCACAGGAAGGGGAGTACTAACTACCTGAGACCACTTCCTGTTTACTGAATGCTCTCATGCACACCTGGCTGTAGGTGACCTCACTAAATGGACAACGTGGTTGTGAGTTAATGAAGCGAAAGACTAATTAAATGACTAAATGACTAAATGTAATACTATTGTATATATAAAATAGTATAATATAATTTATGCATAGTTATGATACAATTACAGAACTCTATCTAGAGCATCATAACTGGTAATGTGCTCTCTGAATGAGATCAAGACCATTTAAAACAGATTAAGCGTTTTTGTTTTTTTTAGTTGACTATGTTTTTGTGATATAAATTATGGCGAGAGAGTACATTAATGTATTATTATAACAAATTCTGTATTGTCAGACAGTGTGAAATGTGTGATTGCAGAGAGTGAGAGTGATTTGAGTGTTTTGATCTAATAAAAAATATATAGAAACCTTTTATTGTCACATTTCAGCTTCATGTTAACAGCATTTTTATTTGATAGTTCTTGGTTGTAGAATGTATTTTTATGCTTTAAGTATGATGACAAAATCAGTCGACTGGCATGTCACTATCCAATTTCCTGTTTGTCTGGCAGGAAGTGAGGTCATTGTAAAGTCACGGTTATGCTGAGCAATGTGTTCAAGGATCCAAAAGGATAAAAAATCAGGAAACAGGCACTTTTAGATATGCATACAGTATAAACCATAACATTAGACTTCAGACACAGTATGCACACTGTATACTTTACAAATCAACTTTAGATTTGCATCCTGCATACTATAAAAGTCGATTTCAGATCTGGAGAGTGTGTACTATGACAGTCAGAAGAGGCAGACATTGGCTGTGCAGTGGGTGGAGTCACGCCGTCACACGTGTGCGATCTTGCCGTGGTTTTCCGTGGCGGAGAGGGGGGTGGATGTGGCGGACGCCCCCTGTCTGGAGTAGTAGAAACTGTTCTCCCTTCGCTGGAGGGTTGAGGAGTCGTCCCCATGACAGCAGAGAATCATGGCTCCGCCGAGGACACAGAGAGCGGAGCCCACCCAGCCGGCGTAGAGCGACCCGCCGAACGACATCAGGCCTTCGTCGTGATGTGCACCAATGGGAAACCAGACGGTCGACACAATCCCACAAACGGCTGGGCGCAGAGGGGAGGGGGAGAGGAGGGTGGAGGCAGAGAGAGGAGGGTGGAGGCAGAGAGAGGAGTGGGACGGGAGGGAGGCAGAGAGAGGAGGGTGGAGGCAGAGAGAGGAGTGGGACGGGAAGGAGGCAGAGAGAGGAGGGTGGAGGCAGAGAGAGGAGTGGGACGGGAGGGAGGCAGAGAGAGGAGGGTGGAGGCAGAGAGAGGAGTGGGACGGGAGGGAGGCAGAGAGAGGAGGGTGGAGGCAGAGAGAGGAGTGGGACGGGAGGGAGGCAGAGAGAGGAGGGTGGAGGCAGAGAGAGGAGTGGGACGGGAGGGAGGCAGAGAGAGGAGGGTGGAGGCAGAGAGAGGAGTGGGACGGGAGGGAGGCAGAGAGAGGAGGGTGGAGGCAGCGAGAGGGATATAAGTCACGAGCACATGTGATAGCTCTGTATGTGTGTGAATGTGTCTCTGTCTGTATGTGTGTGTGTGTGTGCGCACGTGTGTATGTGCGTTCCACAGTTGCAGCTCTCTCTCTCTCTCTCTCTCTGGCCGCTGACAGACAGGCACTACCTGTCTTGCCCAACACAGGAAGCATGAGTCCAGAGTGATGAACCCTTACCTTCCTTCCTCTCACTGCTTGTCAGGAGAACAGACCAGAACTGGCTCCTAACTGGGTTAGGATTATAAAAGTCATACTATACGCTAGGTTCCCTTAAGGGATGAACACAAATTAAGGTGTTTATGTATCCATCATGTTTGAACTAACAATAAACAGTTTATGTCCGGGCTTCACCTTTCACTTTCTTCCTCTGTGTGTGTGTGTGTGTCTGTGTGTCTTACCCACCCATCATCAAGATGAGTGCCCCACCCATCATGGCGCGGCGATGTTTGACGCGTGGCGTCTCGTTCTCTAACCTCACGCACGGCATCGCCATCATCACCAGCGCGAGGGCAGGAAGCCCCAGCAGGCACGCGCAGATCATCAATGCGCGAGAGGTTTGGACATAGGCTGAGAAAGAGGATACAACAGTATTACTGTTGTTCCACTCCAACTCTGCCTGTTTCCTCTCTTTTTTTAAGTCACACACGGCTTTAGATAGGGAGGTGGAGAGAGGGATGGAAAATTAAGTGCTGTAGAAAGACGTTTATCTCACCTGGTAAAGTTAAGATCTGATTGAGGGTCACACAGTGGTAAAGCGCAGGGGAGATGACGCATTCTGCCCAGAGACCTCTCGAGCCCAGCTCATCCATGCGCATGCAGGTGGCGACGGTGTAATCACAGGTGCGCACCCAGTCATTGGTTGCGGTGGCGATGATAACACCGACCCAGCCCGCGCAGCTCACCGCGCTGCCGCTAACTTGACTGAAGAAATGCACCATGGTAGTCCTTTGCGCACAACCAACGAAAATATAGTATACGTTTTTTATTTAAGTTAATGTCGGTTCAGTAAAAAAATTGGTGATAATCTGAATCAATTAATAAAGAAGAGTAAAATCGAATTGACTAATTTCAAAAGAAATGTCCCTTTAATTCTATTTCCCTTGGCTATAACAACAATAACGCA
Organism: Osmerus eperlanus; assembly: GCF_963692335.1. NCBI lineage: Eukaryota > Metazoa > Chordata > Actinopteri > Osmeriformes > Osmeridae > Osmerus > Osmerus eperlanus. The sequence goes on along the minus strand of NC_085032.1, from coordinate 6,798,826 downwards.
GGCCTATTGAAGAATTTGTTCTAACTGAGTTACTGTTCACGTAGAGTGGCTCGTAGAAAAAATGCTCTGAAAGAGATTTATAGAAGATCCCCCCCTCCCAACATCTCAGCAAAAGTATTAAGCCAATCAAAGCAAAGAGGGGGCATAACTTGAAACAGACAGGCACACACAAAAAAAGCAGCACCAGCCCTCTCACAAAACTGGTAAAAACATTGGTTTATCGTTGTCATATGGTTGAGCAGGATTACAGGAAAGGAAGTTCCCGATGAACGATCGCCATCTAGTGGTGCGTAATGCTTCATCGGAATATCATAATGTAAGTCTGCATTAAATCAATTTCATGAATTTTTATGAATATTTCGTTTATTATTTAAATCAGAATAAAATGAAAATGTGACAATTAACGACATTGTTCTCTACCGGCATCCATTGAATAAATGGAAGTGGATTCAAGTAAAATAATATAAATCACTCTATTTTTTTTCTTCATTTAGAATTACGTTATTCCTCAACACAGTTTTAGAACATTCTCATAGAATAGATTTTTTATTTGAACTATTACACTCTACAAAAAATGTTGTTAGGGAAATGTATATATTAAATGCTCATAGTCCTTCACGAAATAACATCCTTAAACTGCATTGTAAAATATCCACAAAGATACATTAGAAAAAATCTCTGTGAATAGTGAAGAGTCCAGGACAGGGACTGTCTCTTCTCCTCCTCATCTCTCCACCCCCCTCGTTTCATCTCCACATCAGATCCTTCACTTTAGGCCACCCACTACTCATAACCTCTCCAATATGTGCAAATCTATTGTCATTGTGTCTCGCAGTCTATCTGCTGTTTCACCTTTGAACTGTTCCTGGCTTCTGTGTCCTCTCAGTTGTGGAGGCTACTTTATTTCTGCTTATCACCCCCTCTCCTCGGTCCCCACCCCCCCTCCTCCCTCCCACGCTCAGGGGTGTTTCAGAGTGTTGATGTGGGCGCAGATCTTCAAAGCTGGTCCCAGTTTGATGTTCATGCTGGTCATGAGGTGGTCCTCCGTCAGGAGGAGCAGAGCCTGGCCGTCGATCTCCTGCAGCCGGAACGCCTCGGAAACCTCCCCACAACCTTCACACAACACAGGGCACACAGGTTAACATTACAACAACCTCCACACAACCAAGCACTGCACGGTGTGTATGTGTGCATTTGTGTATGTGTGTGTGTACTCTATATTCCTGGCAGTCTTTATGTATGTCTGTGTGTGTATATGTATATGTGTGTGTGTGTGTATATGTGCATATGTGTATATGCATGTGTGTGTGTCTGTGTATGTATGCGTGTATATGTATGTGTGTAAAGGCATACATGATGTGTGTAAGTGTGGATATGCAGTATGTGTGTGTGCGTGTGTTGTTTACCTTGCAGAGTGTTGATGAAGTCGCAGACTTGCTCCACGCTCCACTGGGCAGGTCGGAGGAGAGAGGTCACGCAGGGTTCAGAGGTCATCGCCGGCTCGGATGCCCTCCTCTCCCTCCTCCTGCCGGCGCGTCGCCCCAGCCTGGTAGTCATGGAGACCGCAGGATCCTCCTCCTCCTCGTCCTTGTGGTCATGGCGATGGGCACTCCAGAGGTCACGCGGCTGGTGATGTGACATGAGAGAATGGGACATGCAGACTGATGTATTTTGGGACAGTTTACACCCCTCTCTCTCTCTCCCTTACATTTCCAGTCAACCTCCACTGTCTCTGTCTAAAAAGGCCAAAAATATATCTCAGAAATACATTTCAAAAGTCAACCAAAAGGAGACACTTTGAAGGCCCTTTTCTCTGTTTTCTGGTGAGTCAGCAGCTTGGGAGGAGTTCCCTGGGCGAGGGAGGAGGTCCGGATGGCGTGACTCACCAGCCTCAGGAGCAGGGGCTTCCCAGGGACAGACATCGCCCTCTTCAGGCCGGAGCTGGAGCTGCGGCCCTCCGCCCGGCTGCCCGCACTCAGTGCCCTCAGACGCTTGGTCAAACCCACATTATACCTGGGGGAGAGGGAGGGAGGGAAACGGTAGAAAGATTTCTTCTCAATCTTAGAAATGTGCTGAAATTTTCGCCTGTTTCAGTTTCAATCTCATACATCCTGTTTTAGTGTAAATGGCTGCCCACCCAACACCTCACCACTTCCTGGTGTGGTCAGAGTAGGTGTGTGTGTGTGTGTTGGGCCTATGCCTTAGCCAGCTTACCCCCGGGCACAGGCAGTGGAACAGAAACGTTTGGAACGCATGAAGTTGTGGGCGTGGCCTCTCTTTGCGCAGAACTGACAGTAAAGGACCGCCTTTTTCTCTCTGGGACCCGCCCTTACTGGAGGTGAGGGAGAGAGAGAGACAGAGAGGTGGTGATGATGATGACAGTAGTCAGACCTCGTACAACACAGCTGTGTTTTCTAGTGCAAGGTCAAGCAGGATGGTTCCTAGGGGTCAACTCTCACAGGTCATTGGATCATCCGTGGCCCCGCCCTCTTCATCTGAATCGGATGAATGATCGGAGGGGGGGGCGATCGTGTCTGTCAGCGGGACATGCGCCACCCCATTGGCCCCATTACTATTCTGGGTCACGCACACCTCCTCCTGGACCAATAGGGACGAGCGGTTCACCTGCACACAGAAACACAAGTCACCTGATTGTTGGAACGCAAAGGCTCTCAGTACTCTGTATGTGTGTGTGTGTGTTTGTGTGTTGTTCTCACCGGAAACGGTTGAAGCCCCTCTTGGATCACAAAGCCCTCCACCAGGTGAGTCAGGACCCGCCTACCTCCCTCTGGCCACACCTTCTGTGCCCAGGGCCCGGGCTGTGATTCGCTGAACGTCTCAGGCTGGGCCTGCGATAGGCTGGGAGGGGATGACAGATGGGTGGAGAGAGCTGGCAGGTGGGGAGGAGGGCTGTCTGGAGGAGGGAGGATGGGGGGAGAGGAGGGGGGAGACTGAGATGAGAGACTGGACAATGCTGGAGAGAAGGAGGATGACAGACATAAGAGGTGGGAGAGGTTTATGGTTAGCGAAGATTAGACACATTATGTAATGTATCATTATGGAGGCAACATCCCTGTAAACACTGCCACTCATCCAGATCATGGTCTGGTACCTGATAGGTTGTCAGATTGAGCTGACAGGCTCTCACAGAGGTTTACTTTGTCTATCGATTGGGTCTTTTTGGCAGGGTCCAACAGGGTCTGGTTCGGAGAGGTGCTGCACTGGTCCTTGTCCTGGTTCTTGTTTGGTTCGACATGACAGTGTTGCTGTGGGAAACCCGTCTGAGACTTGGACTGTGTGTGGGATCGGTCCACATCCATCCACTCTCCCCCTCGGTCTTCTTGACATGTTTCCCTCCGATCTTCCGCTCCCTCCATCCTCTCTTCTCCTCCAGGACGCTCCTTCTTCTGGTCCACCTTGTCTTCCGCTGTCCTCTCTCTTTCTCCGTCCATCTCTGCTGTCGTCCCTCTCTCTCTGTGGTCCTCCATCTCTCCGACTTCTCTGTCCTCCCCAGAGCGCTCCCTTGCCCCCTCTCTCTCCTCCCTCACTCTGTGGCTCTCTCTCCGTGTCTCTGCTGCCTCCCTTGCCCCCTCTCTCTCCTCCCTCACTCTGTGGCTCTCTCTCCGTGTCTCTGCTGCCTCCCTCGCCCCCTCTCTCTCCTCCCTCACTCTGTGGCTCTCTCTCCGTGTCTCTGCTGCCTCCCTCGCCCCCTCTCTCTCCTCCCTCACTCTGTGGCTCTCTCTCCGTGTCTCTGCTGCCTCCCTCGCCCCCTCTCTCTCCTCCCTCACTCTGTGGCTCTCTCTCCGTGTCTCTGCTGCCTCCCTCGCTCCCTCTGTCCCCTCCTCCTCTTTCTGCTTTTGACTGGGATTGGGGGGGCTGGTTTGGAGGCAAGGGGCAGGTGGGGACAGCAGAGCGGGGGCTGAGGGCAGGGGGAAGGGGGCTGAGGGCAGGGTGGAGGGGGCTGAGGGCAGGGTGGAGGGGGCTGAGGGCAGGGTGGACGGGGCTGAGGGCAGGGTGGAGGGGGTTTTGCACACGGGGGCTTTGGGGGGATGAGGGTTGTATTTTTCAGCACTTAAAGTCCTCTGTGATTCGCCAACGAGCTGAGGAGAGTCCTGGACCGAAGGCTGTGATTGAACAGAGGCATGGGCATGTGCACTATTAGAGGGTTGTGATTGGACAGAGGCATGGGCATGTGCACTGTCAGAAGGCTGGGATTGGACAGAGGCATGGGCATGAGTACTATTAGAGGGTTGTGATTGGACAGAGGCATGGGCATGTGCACTGTCAGAAGGTTGTGATTGGACAGAGGCATGGGCATGTGCACTATTAGAGGGTTGTGATTGGCGGCCGGAGGAGAGGGCTATGATCTGCAGCTGCCTCGCCGCCGATGGAGACCTCTCAAAACAGGAAGTAGAATTCAGCGGATGGGAGCTAGATAGGGAGATGTGCTGAGACTGGCTGGGCCTGAGCTGGCTCGGAGATGATGGACAGCTTGCCAGTCCAGTCCACAGTCTTTTCATGGGAGGAGCGTGTTTGGCAGTGGCAGCAGCTATTGGTCGAAGGGCGGGGCTCTGTCGTGGGGGCACAGCTCTGTAGTTGCTGGGAGAGTGGAGTCTGGGTCTCAGAGGGACGGAACGCACAGAGGAATAGAGAGCTGGGGAGAGAGAGAGAGAGAGGAAGAGACAAAGACAGAGACAAAGAGAAGAAACAGGAAAACAGGAAACTAAATTATCAACTTTTTCTGATGATGCAAAACAAACGTGAAAAACCTGTCCAGTGTTTGGAGCTTGTGACTTACTCGGGGGAGGGACTGAGAGGTGCTGGCTTGGTGTGGTCTGGCTGTCTGTCGCCGTGGAAGTGGGGTGCGGGCGAGGCCTGAGAGGGGGAAAGATGGGCGTCCGGGGCCGAGGGAGAGGAAGAGGAGGGGGGGCGGAGGAGGGCGGCTTCAGACGGAGAGAGGAGGGGATGTTCAGGGTACCCGGAGGAGGAGGCCTCAGGGTTAGATTCTGGAGCTGTATGAAGGAGAGAGAGAGAGAGAGAGAGAGAGAGAGAGAGAGAGAGAGAGCGAGAGAGAGAGAGAGACACAGAGAGGGCTCAATTAGTTACACACTGCAATAGTGAAGTATCTACAAACCCAGTACAGTACCCAGAACACACACATAAGGATGGGTAAACAAACACCCATCTGTATGAGCTCACCTGGGCCGAGGCAGGACGGGGGTAAGAGGAGAAGGAAGAAGAGGAGGAGGAGGAGGAAGGGACATGTTGCATAGCGGAGGTAAGAATCAGCTGCCAGAGAGGAGGAGAGAGGAACAGGAAACAGGAAATGAGAGACAGACCGCTGTAAGAGAGGAGCAGAGAAGTGAAGGATTGTGGAAAGTGGGCATGGCGGAATCTTTTTTTGTTGTTGTTGTTTTAAACAAAGCCGTTAGCAAACATCTGCTATCAGCAGGCAGAGGAGGGGTGGGGTTGACTCAGCCAAGACAAACACAGGGACACGGCACTAAAGATAGAACAGGACACGGCTGTTATGTCTGAGTGTATCTTTGCTCGTTGTTTAAACTCTCTGTGTGTGACGTGTTTCTGTATGTGCGTGTGACATGTTTGAGTGGGTGTGTGATGTGTTTTGGTGTGTGTGCATGTGACGTGTTTTAGTGTGTGTGCGTGTGATGTGTTTTAGTGTGTGTGTGTGTAGTGTTACCATCTCAGCCCTCAGCAGCACCTGATCACGTCTGGAGCTCTGGAGACGTTTCCCCAGGAGCAAGGCCTTCTGGGACACCCTGCTCACAGGCGGAGTGCTCTGATTGGACGGCACAGGCCTGGGAGAGCCCAGGGAATGGGATTCAGACAGCTGGGGGGAAAGAGAGGGGCAGGGTAAGATCAAATCCAGAGAAAATCATACAATACAATGTTAGGGTTTTTTGGCCCCTTTTTCAAGCCGTGTCACAGAAGGCTTCACATACGCCCAGAGATCTGCACCTAAATCAAATTAAAACCCTCAAAGAACACAGGGAAAAACTCCCAGGAGAAAAAGAAGGAAGGGTAGCCTTGGTAGGAGCCTTTCACCATAAGAAGTGCATTGATCCAACGCATGTAAATGCATTCACACTTATACTGTGTGTATGGCAACAGAAGTGAAGCACCACCATCATCTAAAAAGGCAAACTGAAGGTATGACTGTGTTCTGACTGAGCACTACATGCAGAACGACATGGTTGACAGCAAGCACAACATAAATAATGGTAGAGTGATGGAGTGATGAAGAGTTGTGATAGTGTCAGATATCAGAAAAGGACTTTGTTAACAAACAATAGGTGTGTGTTTGTGTGTATGTAGCTGATAACATCTCAGCTATATCATATGCAAATATGTGTATATATTTATAGACATGATATAGCTGAGGTTGAGAGTGTGAAAGACAGATCAAAGAGAGGAAATGAGAGGAAACCGAAATACAGAGTAAAATGCAACAAAGTGTAGACCTGTTTGATGTAGACCAGACACACAATCACACGACAGAAATTGTGTCTATGCTTTATACTGCCTGTCATACTACAGGTCAAAATGAACAGTTGGTGTATATGTGCATGTGTAGACGTTGCTCATGTAGATAGTAACAATCAGACAGAAATGTAAATGATAGAAAGTCCAAAGATAACTGTGAAAGTGTGTGTGTGCGTGCATGTGTGTGTGTGTGTGTGTGTGTGTGGGTGGGTGTGAAACAATGGTGCGGTTGCTTACCTGCTTGCCAGTTGGACTGGCTGGGGTGTGAAAGGGTGTGATTGGAGTAGAAGTTGGTGTGGGGGGAGGCCTTGTTTTCCCATTGGTCAGGACGGAGGAAGTCTTGGGGGATGAGGAGTTAACGTTGTTATGGGTTACAGTGGAGGGGGGTAGAGAGGTGATAGGAGTTGAGGCGGAGGAGGGTGTGAGAGAGAGGGGAGAAGCAGTCAGGGGGGGAGACGTGGCAGAAGAGGAGGGAGGGGTGGTCACCATAGCGGAGGTTGGGAGGAGGTGTAGAGTTTGTGTAGGGAGGGGAAGGTTGGGAGTGGGGGTGAGTTTCGGGGGAAAGGGAATGAGTGCTGGAGGGGTAGCTGTTTTAGGGGTGAGAGAGGCTGGGAAGGAGGGAGCAGGGGTGAGGGGAGGAGGAGGGGAGGAAGAGATGGGAGTCAGGGTGGGAGGTTTCAGGGTGGGGTTCGGGGTGAGTCTTGGAGGGATGGGGGTCCCTGTGGCGTTGGCTGAGATGCGAGTGGTAATAGAAGTCAGGGGTTGGAAGCTTGTTCCACCGCTGGACTCCTTGCTGGTTCCTCCATGCTCAGGCTGGGTCTGGGAGATGAGGTCTCTCTCCATACTGCAATGGTTTAGCACACTGTTGGGAAAGACACACAAACCCGACCTGCGTTTCACATAAGGAATTACATATGTGCTTCATTACTTCCGAAATCCACGCAGGTCAGACCGCAAACAAAGATGATGTGCTTTTTAGTATGCTCGTAACAGTTACAGTAGGCTATGCGATAGTTTTGGCTATGCTAGGATCTCATGTTTTCATACAGTTATGGCGACTACACCTGAGCAAGCAGCACTCCATTGTAGCAGAAATATATGCACCATTCCCGCACCAGCAGGTGCACCGAACACGCGCGACAGATGTACACATCTGGTTTAGAGTATACGCGTAAACGTTTGGGCAGGTCTGTAAACTTATAAACAGCTAACTACCGCGTACATGTGTATCAAACAAACCATTAAACCACTTCTGCAATTGTTTTAGTGTCTGAAATTCTTTAATCAAAAGCTCAGTCTACGTACCCAAAACCAGATGCGTCGCGGGCTGTTCTGTCTTGTGTAGGCCTACAATATAATATAACATGTTATTCTTCTGTCATTGATGCTGGTCAACGTTAGTCGGGAACGACTGCGAAATAGTGCAAACAAGAACGGCGGCGAAGCCTAAAGAAACCTAACAGGTCTCACTTCCTAGTCTATGAGCGCAAAGGGGTGTAACGAAGACTCGTCTAGCCTATAGCGCGTCACAACATCAGCCCCCTACAAACGTCTTTTTTCATCTTTTTTTCTACGATTGGAATATAGACTGTAACCCTATAGCCATAGTATGTCTAGTGCCTTGGAACAGTTATCATGAAAATTATAATTAAAATAGCGTTTCGCTGATGCAGTAAACCCATATTTAGCGTATAACGCCATTTGTGTACATCAGTGTATGTGAGACTGTAGTAATAAAAACTCCGTAATTCGGTTCCTAATTAGACTATCACCCGTGTCCCCCAGCACCTGCGTACCTGCCGGGTCCGCGTAGGACGCAGCCGCTCGGGGCGACCAGGGTAGAGGCTGTAGGGCCCAGTCGGTCCGCGGGAGAAACGGTATCTTGTGTCGGTCGACTTACACCGCGAGGAGAGACAGCACCACTCAGAGTGCAGGAGGACCGTCTCATCAGTATTATTCAGGGCGGATACATTTTATTCAATTGCATTGCCTACCACTATGATTATGTGCGTGTGTGTGTATGTATGTGTGTGTGTGTGTGTGTGTGTGTGTCTACCTTCTCTTATAGACTACAATGTGCTCATTTTGAGTTTATTGTGACTATACTTCATATCTCACGTATAGGATAAATGTATTTAACTTGATTCCAGATTAAACCTACAGATTAAAGACAGATATCCCAGGCCTACATTGTCCAGCATTCTCTGCGCTTTCATGTCAGCATTAATCGGATCGTGGATCGTGCAGTTTAAACCGATTCAACATGCAGCCCTGACAGGTTGCGCGCTGCACGGAACCCAACTCGTTGTCAACAAATGGTCGTCAAGCGCGTCAGACCTGAAGTTCACTGGCACAATCCTCGCATAGTCCTGATGAAAGAAAATGTGACTTAAATTGTATCAATTACTCGTCCATGTGAGGCTTTAGCGTGGGTATTTGAACTTTAAACTTTTTATTTAGACACAATGTCATCAGCAAGGGTTATCAAACAGAAGCCGGTGGACACGCAAACAACTCTGGAAGTAAAAAATAGACCTACGAGAGCCGAAACAAAGCCAGCGTCTCAGTTGAAAGTGACATGTCCGCGTAAAACGAGGGCGTCAAGCTGTCCAAGGAGTATACATAACGGCAGTGAACCCAGCAAGAAACTGAGAATCGTGGGTGAGACCAAGTGTGAGAGGAGGGCGAGGTCAATATCCACAGCACCTAAACCCCGTGTGGGTCAAAAGGTCACCGCAACGTCTCCGAAATCAACTGACATCTTAATGAAATCACCCCTCAAGTCAGAAGAATCTGTTACAAAGCCGGGACAGAAAGAGCGGGCAACGAGGTCATATTATGGAGTTCAGAGGTGAGAGTAAAATGCCTATGGCCTACCAGGCAAACCTACTCATGTGCTGCAGTGCTACACACCACTATATTATTATATTGATTGTTTAGACAGAATGTTTACAAGCAAGTTCTGTAGCTTGGATGGTAGTAAGGTCTACCATCTGCCGGTGATCACGTAAGCCTACCACCCGCAGGCCTGCTGCCGGTATTGTGACTTTTTTTTTGCTAAACCATTAGCCACCTTAGGAGTAGGAGGAGATACTGATAAGCAAAACTACTTAAGGTCAATGTTGGTATGAATGGCTCCATAGGCTTTTACATAATAGTGAATGGGTCACAGCAGAGAGCTGGGGTCAAGTTGCGCTAGTTTTGCTGGATGATGTTGTTGGACGGATAACGAAATGTAAGCCTATACTTTCTTTCTCAGCCACATAGCTTTCACGGTCATCCCCCCGAATCCCAAGAAAAGAAAAGAAATTCAAAAGAGTGAGCAGTTTTATTATTTTTATGATATAGGCTTGCTATTTAGTCCAACAGCTAATAGAAATGTACGTTTATTATGGCACTTGATCGTATGTGTTTTCCCTTGGGTCAGCTTACATTCTAATTGAATGATTTGATTATTTCGTAATTAGTATTACTTAATATTATCAACTGCTTCTCGTTGGTTGGCTATGTAGAGGCGGAGGCGGAGCTAGCGGCTCTGGAGGACCTGCGGCTGAGCAGAGCGATGGCCTATGTGTCTATCAATCCAAGCAGTGTCGGTGAGGCACGCACACACATGTAACCCAACCAACCAAAGGCTGAGTGTTTCCATATCGCGTCTTGAACTGTTTCCAATGAGCAAAGAGTATTCGACTTCCTGTAAGCGCTGCACCCAGCATCGGTATTTACTTCTTTTTTTGTTGTTGTTGAGCGCTCTGACATTTTTATGCGGCCGCTCCGAGCGCTTCTAGTTTAAGATCTTTTAACTTTTCAGAAAGGTGATGTCGGTGTTGTCGCTGTCACTTTTTTTCAGATGGGGAGCCACTCAACAATCAGAGTAGAAAACGTCCGTTAATAAGTAGCTGATAACTTAAATTATACGAGAATATAGCCTACAAAAACATAGCCTAGTTTAAGCTACTAGCTAGCGGTCTAGAATGACGCGCTAAAATGAAGCGCCCTCCAGCGATTTTTTGCTAGAAATAAAAACGCTAAATGGACAGACGCACTTACGTGTCCATGATCCACTTCACATCTGATGTAATAGAAGTAATGGGCACAAGGGGGTAGGCTACCACATGCAAAAGCATGGATAGGCGACTCCTATTAATCTTATAGCTGCCTAATGTCGTTGCAAGGTGGATTGAAGGTGTGTGTGTGTGTGTGTGCGTGTGAGTGTGTGTGTAGGCGGGTGTTTAACTCTGGAGGAGGTGCGACTAAAACAGCAGCAAGAGATGCAGGTCAGAAGAAGACAGAAACAGGTGACACACACACACACACACACACAATTAATACCATTGCACTTTTAACCTTGCTTGTGGATGTGTTAACTCTGCAGATGAGAAAGTACCTGTTGGAGCCCACACCAGTGCTGCTATAACGACAGATACATCTCAGGCATGCTAAAACTAGTCACTGTCAAACTCCACTCGATACAAAATGGATCTTGTTTAGATGGATGATTAAAACAAGCTTATTCTGTGGTAGCATAGCCTTATTGTTTTAAATGAACACATGTTATTTCGCCCTCTTTCAATGTGACATTGAGATTACAATGTAAAAGGATATTTAAATGCTGTATTTATTTACGTGACTGATTTCTGAAACTCAAATGTTTTATGTGATATTGTATTTTTGCTATTATTAGTCAAATGATAGACAGAAGCAAACACGTTTATTCTATGTATTTATTGACACTGGTAATTCTGCATATTTACGGAGGCAAATGGCATCAACTAAGTGTAAAATTAAGACATTATAACAAATATGAACATCAGACTGTTTTGGACTATATGTAAACATTCCCTGTCCTGCAATAAGTGAATTCAATCTGCATTCTTTCTTTGCTGGGTATTCAGTAAAGTGACAAGTTGCATTTTATTTGGATAGTTTTTTCATCATAATTTTAAAATAACATATACCTTTTGGCAAGAAATTGGCATTTTTAGGACAAGGCTAAATCAGAGGTCCTGGAACTTTCATACTTTTTTTTCATACTTTCATTTGAAGTACATTCATATGCGGAATGTGGTACTGGTGTATTGCCAAACTAAATAGAAAATTACAGACAACTTGATTTGGTCACTGTCATTATGGGTCATCCCTAATAAAGGAATAAATATAGACTATTGTATGTAAATGCAATATATAGCATAGATATGTACATTTGTACCCATACTGTTAATCAACTTGGCTGATTATGTAATATTCAAGTATAATTTCGCTTCATAGGAAATGTCTGTGCCGGGCACTAGTGTTGTCCTAACGTTTCTCGATCTTCTTCCCCATCGTCACTGGATTACATGCTTCATACAGTACAGAAGAATACTCATGGGTAAAACTACATATCCAGCATCAGAGAAACAGGACACACAACTACAGCTTGTAAGTTTAGTGTACAGTGCAATCCCCATGCAGTACCGCATGCACGTCTAGAGGTCGCATGAATATAGTTTACCATGCATATCTGTATTGCCGATGTTTACCGGCTGTCGCGCGACGCTTCCATTTCTGTACAAGTGTTAAAAAAACACACAAAAAACATTGTGTTTCTAGCTTTTAAAACCATTTCTTTCTGCCAGTGAGCATTACACATACCAAAGGTGAGGTGACTAGAGGGACTTGAAAAAACGGGATGAGATTTTTTTAATTGATTGAGAATTCTTCGACACTGTTTTACAGTAGATTTCATTCACACTACCACTGAAAGGACAGTTCAAGCACAGTGCCTCCACAAACCTTTCATTAGGCCTACTATTATTGTACACTTTAAAACTGTTGTGTTGTATAAACGTAAAACAACCACTAACCACGGACATGTAAAAAAATGCCCCAAATTACTTTTTAACATTGCATCGAATAAGCCGTAACAACATCAGCGTGCAATTCAATGGATTTAAGAAGGCAGCTAAGCACAAACAGATTGCTGAAAGATTCAAGGACCAATTTTGAGTTCCTCTAAACATATTTGGCATAGCCAAGGTCTACGATCCAAAAGATATGTTGAACACACAATAAAATAAAAGTCTGAGTTCAAGTAATTAAAAGTGTGCAGAGTAAAACATTTGAACTTAAACAGTTCACTGTATCTTGCCACAAACGTTAAAATTGCCATTCACAGAATAAGAGAAAATGTGTGTTGATGTGAGCTAGGCTACTTAGATTAGGCCTACAGAAAAGGCAGACAATTAAAGTAATTATAATGTATGACAATTATGAAACCCTGTCAATGTATGCCTATTCAAGTTATACCACAAACACTGCTAATGTGCCAAACATCTTCTGAGAGAATAAATATGTAGGAATGAGTGTGAAGAGTAGTACAGTAATACAACATGGTGCAGGTGCTTCTTAGTTTAAAACTGATCAAAGGCATTGCCTTCACATTGAGTGAAAAAGAAAAATCATAACTTCTTCCCATAAATAACAATTATTTAACTGGAAACTGCTGACAGAATTGTTGTAAACAAGATTAATATTGAATTTCATGCCCAGCACGCAATAAATACTTCAGGTATAACGCAAAAATAGACGAAAAAAACAAAACAATTGTAGCATCAACAGTATTTGCACATTATAGCAAATGTGTCACTGTACATTGTACAACATGAAATTACTATCATATTAACACTTGAGTGTTGGGGACAAAGTAAAATCATAATCTGTGCTAGTAAAATAGTAGGAACAATAGAATCCTTCTTTCAAACAGAACCCTCACACCTCCACCCAGGACCGGCCCTAGGGTTTTGGGGGGCCAAAACAAAAATTGTGTATGGGGCCCTTTTGATTGGCAATTCTTTTTTTTTTTCGAAAGTTTTTTTGGGGGCCCTAAACAAATGTTTCGTTTGTTTATTGGGTCGGGCCGTCCCTGCCTCCATCCCAACTACACAAGCTAGATGTCTCCACTCATGCAGCCTCTCCCCTGGAATTTTATATCTGATTTCACCAGTTACAGACGTGAGACCCTGGGCCAGACTCTCTCAGTTCCGGATCCGGACGTTTTTGAGTAAACGGAAGGGAGGGAGATGAGGGTTTAGCTGGGTTGAATCTATTCAGCCTGCAGGCTTAGGGTGAGGACAGAGGCTCAGGGTGAGGACAGAGGACTCCTCTGTGTAAAATACCTCTAAGATTTAGGCAACTGAAATTAAATATAAAAAAGGAAGTACATTTATTTTTGGAAGTCCGCTGAATCAATTGGCTTTCTCATTTATGTATTTGGGAAAACCGTCATATTACAAGACATTGTTAGTTTGTGACAAAAAACACACAAAAATCGTTGGTCATGAAAAACAAGTATCGCTTAAGGGCCCTTTTATCTATCGGAGAGGCGGATCTCATCTCCTTCAACATCTCCCGTGAACTCGAAACAATTTCCCAAAAGAGTCACGGTGTCCGGTTTCAAACACCTCTCCACTGATTGTACTTGGCTTTCGCTTAGGAGTGGGTTGCCTCTGAAACAAACGGGTAGGAATCAGACGGAGTGCTGGGGAGGGACAGCACAGCTCTGGGTCGTCCGCACGGCAGCTTTGCCCTTCTCTCCAAACTCACTCCGCCTTCCCGTTCTCCTGCGTCGCGGCTTTGGGCCGTCGGCCCGAGAGCATGACCCGATAGCAGCCGCGGGCGATCTTGTGCATCCACATGGTGTTCATGACGTCCAGGCAGATGCTGGAACAGATCCACGCCACGCGGCCGCTGCACGGCAACCGGTAGAAGGCCTCGGTGCCGTACACCGACCACATGCGGCTGTAGTACAGCGGCATGACGGCAATCCGAACCACGAAGAAGACGACGGCCATGGCAACCCCGTTGGCGATGTTGGGCTTGGAGGACTTAGGGTAGCCTAACACTTCAAAGAACCAGCTGAAAAACAACAGCGAGTATAAGGGGGGAAAGCGTCGATTAGCGGGGAGTGACGCCACCAGCAAACGCAGGGGTTCTTCTAGGGGTCCTGCAAATGTTTCAACAGGTCAGAGTTCACAGAGAAGCGTAGGCCTACAACAAATGTAGGTTAATTGGGGTTTGATCTCATCTGCAGGTTTGTCCTGCCCAGTGTTTGCAACAGCAATTCTCAGTTACTGGTCCAAAGGGCAATGTCCTTGGTGAAGGGTACCTACCGCTGGTTCACACACGGAGTAGAGAACTCCGCAAGAAGACGGAAGTTCGCAAAATAAGGCAACATTCCTTGACCCTGGGAACACAAGAGGATAAACAGAAGGACAATGAAAAAGGAAGTGTCCCAACGGAGATACAGAAAGCAAGTGTTTGATCCAATAGAACCGTTATAAAAGTACGTTTGTGTTGTTAAGGCCCTATGTGGATGCGTTGTTAACCATAGGCCTGTGTTTAAATCAATATCATGTACAGTATGTGTTGACAGAAAACCAATACTGTACGCCTTTAGGATCCAAGTCCTTATGCTCTTTTCAAGATGTTCAACTTCTTTCACATCTCATTGTATGGAGCCAGAGCTAAGATTAAGAGGACATGGTTCTGGTCCACAATTAGAGCAAGCCCTTTCTGAATATAGAACCTTTCATTTTTCATATGCAACATTGGTCATCTTACCCTAATTTCTTGAGGGTACATTTAATTTGTGATATAACTTCAGAGACATTTGCGTGAACAGACATTTGCAAAGGGAGCTTCTTTCTGGCAGTCCTACGCAACACTATAATTCGCAGCTTTCTCCTCTTATCCCTCACCGCAATTCACTTTCACCTGCTTTCTGACACAAGGAAGTGAGAGCAAAGAAAATGTTTGTCAATTTGAGTCAGTTCCACAACAAATGGCTGATTCCCAGAAGCAGCCACATTGATCTGTGGTGCCACATTTCAGAGTTCAGGAACACAGAGGACTGGTTGGGTCTATTTGAACCATTAACAACATACACAGCAACAAAAACAATCAGTCAGTAATTCGCCCGGCTTACAAAGTGCCAATCAAAGCTCATCATAGCACACAGGGGTTTTCAACACAGACAAACTCAGCCACCTGATGAATAAACTGTTATTAGTCATGCAGAGCCGAGGGGTCGTACACATGAGTAGCAGTAGATCATTCCTGTTTTTTCCTCTTCAAAACTGCCCACATGATCCTAAAAACGATTTCAATTCAACATTTCAAGACGTTCTTTCAGATCGAAATAGCAAACGTAAACAAATGATGAAAGCTTATCTTGTAGACTGAAAAAAAAAAGATCCAATATGGGTAAACATACTTACTCGACATTTGGCATAGGCAGTGTTATGAACTTTTAGCATTAGCATGCTAGTACCTCTAGGTACTGGTAAGTCCATACTGTTACTGGGCATCATTTCTGCTCAGTGTTGGGCAACAGCAATATCAGCAAACAAGACAGCAAGGGACCCTGTCCTCAATCTTTCAAGCCTGGTCTTTTTTATTACCCAACTTAACTTGAATTTGGTAGTTTTTGCATGAAGGTGGTCAGAAGTGGGACAAAATAGGTTAAAGTCATATTAGCAGAGGACAGAGAAGGACAGACACACACAGATTAGTGACACTTCCGGGAGTCTTTCGAGAGTCAGAATTAAGTAGGACATGCATTTAAAAGTCACACAGCAATCTGATTCAAGTGCTATTTCATCATACAAATCATTTGACAAGGCTGACGGTTCAGATTAACTACTTCTTCCAAAACACTGGACTATCACTTCTTGAAGATGCTGGGGGAGGGGCGGGGGCGCATGCTCACCCCCCCAACAAACACATCCATCTGTGTCCAAGTCCTACAAAACTGCATACAGATTCACCAGACTAGTCATGACAACAATTGATTCCTCATGAGACACTAAAGGTCAAAATAAATCCCCAAGTAGGCAGATCTTAATAGAGGTGTACTCCTGCAACAGGAAGACAAAATCCTTAAGGAACTCATCCGGGCAAAGAAACACAGTTGGTAACAGCGTATCCATTTTTCCATTAGTAAATTGTTTAGCTTTTAGATTTTGCCTTAATGACAATGAACAGGACTTGACAGCAAACAGCTCAACAAACTAATGAGACAACAACATACAACAGAAGGGGGTTGGATACAAAACCACGTTAAAAAAATAAGTGAATTTCATATTTTACATCCAAATGTTAGCCAAAATAGTTAGGCCTACTTCGATAAACAGTTAAAATGGCCATATGAATCATGGTGAAAGGTTGTCAAGCTCAAGTATGTATAAGCCTGAATATGCAGTCAAGTTCCAGTGACAGTATGGTCTAATTCCCGATAATTGATTATTGCTAGAATATTTTATCAAAACATTGTTCTAGATTTCTTTGTCAACATTTTGAAAATACATAAAGGAGACAATCGCAGACTTATTCACAGAAATTGAATATATGCCCTGAGTACACCTTTCTTACAACTATGATGAGTCTGGCCATGATGAAGAATCATAATAACATATGACAGTTGTGAAAGGCCCCTGGGTGAGGCAGTCTCACGCAGGTGGAGGTGAAGGGAAAGGTTAGAGCGAGAAGGAGGCCTGAACCCTGGAACACAAGCATGCTAGCAGGCAGAGGAAGGGTGACATGCACACAGCTCAGCTCAGTTTAGCACATCCCAGCCCCGCCCAGCTTACCCCAGACCAGCTTAGCCCAGCCCAGCCCAACTTAGCCCAGCTTAGCCCAGCCCATCTCCACACACCACTGAGGGGGCAGTGAGTGGAAGGTTAGGTTAGGTTAGGGTTAGGGGAGAGGAGTGGAGTGGAGAGGTCTAAGAGAAGGGAGCGGAGGATGAAGGGGAGAAGGGGGGAGGGAAAGGAAAGGAAGGAAGGGGGAAGTGTGTGGTGGTGTCTCCGTTACCATCATTTAACATTCCATGCAAAAAATACCACCGTCATTTTCATAACAGTCAGCTACAGAACCCAGCAACCTAGAGGGTCACAGACTCAGAACCAAGGGTGAACAGCGGTAGTCTGGAGGCTTGCAGCAGCCCGAAGGAAGGCCTGACTGACGGACTGTTCTGGAGGACTGGATGTCTTCAGCAGTATTAGAGGCTTGTACTAGAAAGAGGCACTGCCAACTGAATGGGGCAAAGCTAAAACTAACTCAAGATCTAAGCGTTACCAAGATCTAGCTACCACCAAAACAAGGCACTTGCGGCCTAATTTCAAAGACATACTTTCACATGGTAGGTTATTTGAAAACAGGATTACATTTTTTCCAAGAGTTACCAACATGATACAATTCAAACTGACTATTTCTCAAAGGCACGTCAGTTACACTGCCCTGGCAAAAAAGAAAAAGAAAAAAAGGTCCCTGCATCTGTGCAAGGACCTTCCATGCTCATCACTTCCCATTAATTAGCATTAATTAGACAGACAGCTAACAAAATGATATTCAAAAATCCTTGTGAAACCAAGGATTAGCACCACAAGCCAGTGCAGCTAGCAGGACAGCGGTACAGAAAGAACTAGCATGTTATCAGCATCCTGACGCTTCATCCGGCACCCCCCCCAGCATCACAGGACACCGCTGTTCAGCCATGGTCGTCTCCCCATCTTGCCTGCCCATTCTGCTATTGGACAACAGGGAACTCACCAGTACATAGTAGTAAGCATATAACGCTGCCAGGTGGTGAACTACAAAAAACTTGTCTCCTATCGCCTTCCAATAGTAAAATATCAGCAGCAGATCTGGAAAAGGGTGACAAGAACCGAAGAGAGAGAGAGAGGGTCAACTGAGGTGTATAGAAAATAACTGAAACACACACAGGTTGAGTGTCGGCTAGTCTGACTGAAAGAGCACCCACCAGATATGAGGTAGCCTGAAGTAATGCCAACATTTATCTTCACAAGGGTGGGATCTCCCCTGATGACACAGAAGCACATGGTTCATCTCATATTACTAGGACAGCAACTATGTCAGTGGAAGAGACTCTTTGAAGTAGAGTAGTGGACTCAACATGCAGGGGAAGAGCCAGAGTTCCCATCATGCACGTCTGCTGACAGCCGGGCTCTCACCAGACGGGGTCATCATTGATGGCATCATCGAAGCGTAGGATGTAGAGGCAGAAGAGCCCGACCACCAGAGCATGAAGCGTGGACACGGTCCTGAAAAAGCACACACACACGCACGCAGAGACACACATTTGTAAAAACCCACACATACCTTTTCAAGAAGCCCAAACGAAGCATTTATGTGCACTGTATATGTTAACTATATAAACACAGCAGACCGAATCAGCCTAATTAGAGTGACAGATGAAACACTGTCCAGGGGTCAGACAGACAGACACTTATTCCCTCCACCTGTCAGTCAACCTGTATCAGAGCTAGCATCCAGACATCCAGCATGCATCACTCGTCTTAAACAGGAAGGCCAGTGGCAGGTAGAGATGGATCGTGGTCTACTTTGCTATAGTGCTGGCAGTAGAAGTGGACCTAATAAACTAAGGAGATGTGTTTGTTAGAGGGTCAAGTCTCTCTACAAACAAAGTATGCCAGGTCTAAAAGTGCTTGATGAATGTCCTAATTTATACTGCAGGGTTTTCAGGGGGATCGCAAATCTGGCAACATGCCTTAATTCCAAATGTATAATTAGGAAAAATGTGCACTCTGAAATAGGCTTCATATTTGGCTCCCCTCAATCTTTTCATAAGATGGTATATCTGCTGATGTATGGCCACAGCGAAGCTAAGCCTGATTTTGATTCCATGTTACCCAGTGCAGTGGAGTTTTTGAATGCTGCAAAGCTCTATATTCCACGGACTGGAGAAGAGCCCTTTGGGAAATGACTGTTCAGGACTGAGATTAGAGTAACACTGGTTGTAATGATGATCTCCAATAGGGAAGAATAAACAACCAAGGGATTACATAGACCCTTACTTACTTATTACAGACCTTTATTAATAACAGGCCTGGACCATTAGTCTATCACAGCCTGGTGCTTGGTGGTCGAACGAACGACACAAATAGGTCACAGACTGACATATACAATGGAGGAAAAAAGCTTTGATTTGAGTTTCCATAGAATTCCTTCCTCCTAGGGTACAGTATGCTACAGCGTTTCTCCCCTGGCCTTGTATGGAAAACCATAACAAAGTCAAAGGCGGAGGTGCATATATGGAACTAAGTGACGTCTGCAAGGTAACCTTTGACCTTGGCTGAACGCCAAGTTCAAAGTCATCCTATTACTGGTTAACAGACTAGGTCAATACCACTGTCCTCTACAGGGTAGGTACATCCTGATAACAGTTGAGAGCCTATACCTCACAAATATATTTACAGATTCTCAGTGACTCCCAGAGACGTAAAACCAAATGGTCCAAATTCAAATAAGAAGACTAAATAAAAGGGTAAATATGACACATATTTTACAGTTTATACTACAGAATACTACAGCTAAATGTAGTATACCATGCACAACTTTGCTTAACTTAGTGTACTATGCAAAACAAAAAAACAAACCTAACTGAGGGAAAACGGAAGAGAGTGTTTTGTGAAAGCCGTCCCTGGGGGTAATGGAGGCTGGTACCTTGAGTTCCACTCGACTTTCTGCTTGTCGCTGAGGGCGAGGAAGCCCTGGCTGACCCTGGAGGAGATCCCAGGACTGACCCGGTGGAACAGCCACTGGAAAGTGAAGAAACTGCTGACCGAGATGAGGAGGATCAGCAGGCTGAAGGCTTCCATGACCACCCAACACCACTGAGGGAGGAAGAGGAGGAGGCAGAGGGAGAGACAGAGAGAGAGAGACACACACAGAGTAAGAAACAGAGAGTCGTAGAGACAGAGAAAGATACAGACAGACAAAGATAAAGAGGTGGAGGAGGGGAGAGAGACAGCAACAATCTCAGAAAGGAGTCTGACGTCGTCAACTACCAACTAAAGAGAGAGAATACCAAGAGCAGATGACGGAGATTCCACTTTCTCACAAGACCATTATCAACTTCTTTATTGTCAGAAAAGCTTAATAACAAAAAAGTTGAATTCTCAATCCTTACCTATCAAGAGGGACTGTCAGATATTTTACCTTGTCCATTTGAAAGGCAACAAATACACATTTCCTTTCTGGCACGCCAGTGATACCAGCTCCACTACTGCCAACTGTAACCATGTCAATGTTTAACTAGCTGAGTCCTTACTCTACTTGTCTGGACTACAATACCTGGCAGCTTCTAGATAGTGATCCACAGAGGAATCACTTCTAATTCCACAGAAGAAGGACAACAGTCGACAACACGAGTTACGTATCCTACACTAATATATGTCCAGCGGGTATATTGAGGTCAGTGCCTAAACTGAGTGCTTTACAGAGGAAATAATGCAAGACACAGTAGACCACTGTACCGCTGGGTAGTAAATATTTGGCCAGTCACACAGGGAAAACATTTCCAGGGATCATAATAGAGGTGTGTATGTGAAAGTAGTGTGTTTAGGCATTACTGTAACATCCGAGAGAGAGATTGGGCCTTGAAAGTGCCCATAAAAAAGTATTAGCATCAATGTCCGCTGTCCAATGTCCGTTCTTGTGTACAACTTTTGATTTTGCAATTGCCCATGTAACAGACAGCGAAGCCACAGGAACATCAGACCTGTGTTTAAATCTGAAAAACTGCCCTTTAATCTGTTAATTAAACAGTAAGCTTTATTTATATGAAAATATGATATTAAGCCAACAGGTTACAGATGCCTACATCCAAAATGATTTTGAGCTCAACACAAGCTTAGCCAAGTTTCCCCATCTTGCTTCCATCTTGAATTAGCGTGAAAGCGAGAGTCCTGACTGATGGACTCCTTCTTCTGCAGCAAGATTAGCCCTTCTCTCCTGAAGGACTCATGAGGCACTGATCCATACAGATGAGCCTTTGGCAAAACCACTACCAAGCACCAGCACAGAACCTGAAGCACAGCCCCAATGTACTGTCTGTCTCTCGTATTTATGTCAACAGAGGAGATCATCCATTTTAGGTGCTGATTGGAAGAAGCCCTGTTGTCGCTTTCCCTTCCCTTCCTGAATTGGTTTTCTATTTCAGAGCAACAGGATTCTTCATCATATAAAAATAATGCGGATAATGCGGATGCACTGTGAATCCCTCATAGAACAGCCATGAGGAACTTTTGTCAAGTACAAGAAGGCCTTGACACTTCCAGTGGAGCAGCAAATCAAATCAAATGTTATTTGTACATCCCTTGTCACAAGCAAGGCCACAGAGGGCTTCACACATGCCCACAAAACTGCACGTACACCAACCTTAAACCCACAAACAACAAAACAGGCTGGGCCCTCATGCCACTGTAGTGCAGACAGAGCCACTGAAACAGCAGATTACTCGCCCTGACTGGCTGGGCCGGCCCAATCACTGCGGTTTATGTTCAAATGGGGGAACAGGAACCACAACTACTCTTGTCGTGAGGAGCTTTGTGGCTCTGACAGATAGAGAGAGAGAGAAAGAGAGGGAGGGAGAGAGAGAGAGAGAGAGAGAGAGAGAGAGAGAGAGAGAGAGGGAGAGAGAGAGAGGGAGGGAGAGAGAGAGAGAGAGAGAGAGAGAGAGAGAGAGAGAGAGAGAGAGAGAGAGAGAGAGAGAAAGAGAGGGAGGGAGGGAGAGGGAGTGAGAGAGAGGGAAAAGATGGGGAAGACAGAAAGTGTGAGAGAAAAATGGAGAGAGAGAAATAGAGAAAGGGGTTATACAAAAGCAAGAAAGAGAAAGTGAGTAAAAGAGAGACAAAGAGAGACAGAAAGAGGGAAAGAGAGAGAGAGGGGGGATATAAATAAATATAAACTATATAGAGAAAGAGACAGTGAGAGAAAGAGAGAGGCAGTGTGCATGTGTGCGTACATGGGTGTATGTAGGAGGAAAGCCTGCTGGTGTAACATAGCTGAAGTCTCTTGACACTTAGCCACTGCTTTACATATCTGTGACAGAACATAAACGTCTCTTTTGAATTTGTAGAGATAGCTATCCTATTCCCTCATTGATATGTAGGGCAAACGATACCGGAGCAAAATAGGGTGCACTATTGGGAAATAAGCCGACACATAACAACTTGTAGGGTTCAAAGCATTGTTGTTGTCACGTTGTACTCATGAGGGATGAGCTCGTATATCCATGCGAGCCGGTCCTAAATTAGCAGCATCCTTGTGCGTCGCCATGACATGCAGTTGCAGCAGCCCACCACTGCAGTCTGTGTGGGAGTCCCAACCTACTCTGCTGCGCGTCACGCTGGTCCATTAGCATTATGGCTGCTGCTGTGACTGAGCCGAGGACAGCCGCAGGGCCTTTCCTAATCTGCACTGATAACTCCAAGGACCAACATCATCCAGTGGGGCTGTTGGCCTGTGTAGTCCTTCTCTCCCACCAGATGCTCCATCCTCTGATGTCGGTTTAACCCCCTGGTTTCATGGAATTTCCCTCTTCTTGAGAATCAAGAGGGCTCCAGTCACACGTGTGAACACGCTTGCTTTCAAAACACTTTTCAAGCCACTGGGGTAATAACCTCCATTATGCTTTAAGGTGGCTCTGTCCTTCAGTGTTAGTGGAGAGTTGATATCACTCAGGTGCCCTAAAACATGGCTACTTGGTAAGATTTGGGAATGTATAAGTACAACGAATGAAGTATAGAAATAAAATATCTTACTGGCTGAAGAAAACATGTTTCAAACATGGAACTGTGTGTGTATGTATGAAGTAGCTTTAAAAAAAACTAACACTGATTTTATTCCACACATGTTCGCAAACACGTGCACAAAAACACAGACAAGTACAGAGATACAAACTTGTTTACAGACAAGTTTAGGTTCCGTGGTGCTAGATGACAAGGGCAAAGGGCCACACAGGCCAGATCTAGAATAACATATATCCATATGTAGCTAGAACATTTGTAACCACAACAGTCTCGACAAGAATCCTCTGTTTTGGACTGAGGTTCAAATGATTCATAAATGATTAATCAGATCCATTCATTGTATAAATCTATATCAGAAAAACCCAACTTCTAATATAGCAGATGTACTATGTCACCAGATTGGTTGAATATAAATCAATTATTCAACAGCTATGATGTCTGAAGATAGAATAGGATACACACATCCCTACACTGCACGTACAGGCACGGCTGACAACACTGGAACCTTGGAACCCGGGGTTCAGACACTGTTCATTTCAAAACTGCTTGATCTAATTTACAGCCAAAGCTGTAAAGCTAGGCTAGTTATATATTCGGAATAATAATAATTAAAAATATATTTTTAAATTGAGGATTTGATTATCAATGCTGAAAACAACGACTATGTTTATAGTTATCAGGTGTCAATAATGTATATCTGGTTTGAAACAAATAAATATAGGCAATATATTGTTTTATTATTTAACTGTGTATAGGGCAAGATGGGATTTAAGCATCCTCACTGTAAGTCCTCTACGGGTAAATTAGGCTACTCTACCATCGCAACTTTTGTCATCAAATGACAATATCCTCAACCCAGTACTACACAATGCAGTTATCATAACATTTCTTAATGTTAGATACAAAAACACACATCTATGTTAGGCCAGCACGCGCCGCATTGCATTGAAAAAATAGACGCAGTCGCTTTATTTTTCAAATAGGAAAACGACAGTGGTTGGGTCGTAATGAGACCAGAAAATGCAAATCCTTGATATATTCTTACCTTGTGTATTTCATTCAGATCTATGTTCCGCACTCAACTGGTTTATGGTACGAAGGTATGGTCAATTCTGTAGAAAGCCATGTTGAATTCATTTTTATGAAGAACACGTTCTCAACCATAGAAGTCTTATTCTAACGCTTTACATTTGGTGTGACCGTGATTTTCTAATGCATTTACTGTAAATAATTCCTCCCCACAAAACATGCATGTTGGCGGTGGTGAGGGACGCGTAGCGACGCTGATGCTCGATTATGGAAGTGATGAGAGGAGGTTACCGCAGGGCAAGGCGCTTTCTCTCACTGGGATCGAATTACAGCTACATTCTTAAAGAGATATTCACACAAGCATAATTCACAAACTGTACGTCCACACGCGCGCGCGCAAACGCATTAACACACGTGTACACACGCACCTATTTAGACACGAGGACTAATCGATAATAAAGTCTGTTATCTGAAACTGAACTTTGAAATACAATAATTATTATGGGGAGTTAGTGTCATGGCTTTGTGTGGCTTCAGTTGTCGCATCAAATAATTCGGCCAGAAGACTAGGCGCATGAGTACTATCACAAATAAAGTTATGGAGATTAAAAAGACGGCTCTGTAGATGGTTTAATTTAAGTTTGAAAAATAAAAATAACTAATTAATCGTGTAATGTCCCTCGGTTTCTACAATTTGGCATCACTTGGTTAGGTCCGTATCCTAGTTGCTATGCTAGATAGATCCAACTCCACGTCACATAGTTTTTGTCTCATACAGGCCACCGTAGTCGTAATCATGGTACCGATTTACAGCGTACTGTTTGGTATTTGTTGTGTTGGGATTTTTATTATTTTGCGGCTGCTGATTGTCATTAGTTCCGGTTCAAGATGTAAACCCGGACAAAAAGGCCCAGTCTGCGTGCTGGTGGTTGCCGGATCAGGTGCTCTGCCGTTTTATCGGTCTTTTTGCATGTCGAGTACCACTAGCAAGCTAGTTAGCTGACTTCCGTACTGTACTAGTAGGCTCCTTGACAAGCAGACAAGTTGGTTCCCAATTATGATTTGTTTCTGATATTTTACTTAACTGAGATAACTGAGAAAGAATTGGAGGCGGGGAAGGGTTTTAAGATGGTGGGGAAACATACCAAGGAAAAGGAACGGAAATATGTCTATCCTCGCTGAGACTCCAAAAGACCGAAAAGTTGCTTTTGTTTACATTCGGATGCTGGGTGACGAGAGGCAGCAGACAACACAAATAGAACAATTAGATCAAAACTTCGCTCTATAAATAGTTTTACTATGCTTATACTTATTGTTCTTTACTTGTTCTCGGATTTGGGTAGCTCTTCACACCCAGCAAGGTCAATAAACTCCAACTATCATGTTTTTTGCCTTTGTTTGCAGGTGGGCATACAACTGAAATTCTGCGATTGATGGCGAGCCTCTCCCAGTCTTACAGCCCGCGACACTATGTCATTGCAGACACCGACAAGATGAGCGAGGACAAGATCCGTGCCTATGAAAGTTTGGAAAAGGGCCAAGAGTCCAAGGTGTTGTACAGTAATGCATTCTCTACGTTTTGAAATGCCTCCAGCAGATGGCGCCATATTCTTGTTTTATTCACATTTTGTTGCTAGAATACACATGGTTTGCCCAAAAAACTCTGCTCTGGGTTAATTTACAGGCCTGTACACATATGTAAAAAACAATAACGCAGGTGACACACAGGGAGACTCAGGTAATACTGCTAACAATGAATAGCATGTGAATAGAATGAACCAGTGAAAAACCACCAAACTGCACAAATGAGTGTTGGTAGGCTATATCAATACATACTGAAGTCCTATAGGGAGAGGTATACCAAGTAATGTGAAATGTACCAAGTACTAAACAGTACAAACTGAGTTGTGCAAACAATGCAGTATAAATACAATAAAGGAATAAAACTGTCCTGAATGCAGGTGATTGAGTGGTGCTCCAACAGCACTGCCAGTGTTCCACAGTAAGCATTATAAAATCAAAATAAACACTTTTCATGTATTTCCAGTTATGAGTTTATTATTGCGATCATTTGTAGGGTATTAACCGGACAACTTGGTGTCACTTTCATTCCCCAGTTTACGGTTCACCGGATCCCTCGGAGTCGCGAGGTGCGGCAGTCATGGAGTTCGTCAGTGGCCAGCACTTTGAACGCCATCCGCTTCTCCATCCCTCTCATGTTCCGACTCAGGCCTGACATGGTAGGTTCGCATTCCCGTTTGAAATTAAATTTTTTTTTTAAAGTAATTTGTTTCAAGCCTGGATCTCTTCCACCAGTGATAAAAAAATAAATATAGCTTTCTCCAGGCTGCAAACATTACCATAGTTTTTCAGTGTAAATCTGTCCCATCACAAATGTTTTCCTCAATATGTTGACTCTCACTTGTCGTGAATCGCTCCCGGCTGGCGGGCGAGATCCTTCTCATATTCTAAAAGTCATTAGGACTCTCTTGTTATGATTTATGGCTTATGTGAGCTTTTTAAGGAGGAAACCAAGTCACGTAACTCCCAAGTGTTTCCCTGGGTTGCAGGCCTTCTTGTTGACACTACAAATATTCAGCCCTTACAATTTTCTATAAAATAGCGTTAATGTTGTAATCTTGTGTAACATTCACAACAGGATTATACCCATTCAAGGTCCTTAAAGTGCATCTCAATCACGTGTCTCATTGGTATTGGATAACCTTTAGAATTACGAAGCAATTACTGCTCTGAAGAAACTGTAAGAATAAATATCCTGTTTCGATCGAGTTGTCATTGTTTCAGCAAGGATGAACAGAGATTAAATCAAGGCTTTATGCATGACTGTCTCATGCAAACCCTTCTTTTCAAATCCAATTTCGATTTAACCTTATAAAAACAAGTTTCCAGGGCATTCCAAGATCAAAAGGCGCGCTCACACGTGTCTTCCCACAGTGAAGGACCATTCTGCAACGTTCCAGTTTGCACTGAAATCACTGTTCGTGTAGGACTTGTGAAAGACCGAGAGTCACTGCAGTTACCAGAGACACCGATGGAGATATCTTTTACGAGAGCTTCCAAATGCTTTCCAAATGATCTCATGAGGGGCATGGTGTAATTCACTTCCTACGTCTCTTTGGACTGGGAGCTATTATAGGTTTTTAGCCTAATCATTTTTAATTACTCATTAAGCAGGATATTTTCCTTTGAGAGCCACTGAGTTCACTCTCTGCGAGAATAAGTGCATAGCTGGACAACCCCCCCCTCCCTCTCTCACGCCCCCTCTTTTCTCTCTCTTCCTCCATTCCTCCTCCCTCTTTTCCTCTGCTCTCCCCCTGTCTTCCCTTCCCTCTGTTGTGGAAGGGAGTGGGGGCAGGCAGAAGGCTCTTGTTCACAGGATGTGGCAGAACCTGACTGGTTACTCAGCCAGCTCAGCTCAGCGACTCGGCAGCCTTCGGAGGGAGGGAGGGAGGGGGAGGGTGAGACAGCATCAGGTTTCCCCTTCTCTGTCTCATGGAACAACAGGGAGGGAGGGAGTGAGGGGGGAGGGGGCGGAGTGTGACTGTGCAAGCAGACTGACTACGGCCAGCCGTTGCAGAACTCCTGAGAGATTGAGACATCATTTCTGTGGGATCGGATTGTGACGTGATGTGTGTCTTCCGTCCTCTCCTTAATCTCTTCCTCTTTCACCGCCCATTCTCTTTTCCATTATGCGACTCCCTTTCTCCTCCTAGAATGTTCCATTGTACTGTCATATGTTGGGAGGGGGGGTAAAGGGGAAGGGAAGTTTACTAGATAGAATTCAACATTTCCATCATGGATTCAGTCAATTATTGTCTTTTTTTTTTGTATCTGTACTGTCAGTATTTTAACTCTACTTTCCTTTGTCAATGGAATTCATCAGCTAAGTTTTAAACTTGTTCATTAACAAAAAACTGTCACCGGAAAGCGTTGGGCCTACCTCTAAAATCTCCCTCCAACTGAATGTCTGTATCTCAGGAATGCTAGATTCCGTTTTCCTATCCTACATAGCTTGTTTTGTCTCCTGCCTGCTGTTGATTTACCACGACAGAAGAGCGAGGCTGAGGGCCTTTAAAAACAACCCGAATAGCGTGATTTTGGCTTTTCATACAGAGGTTTAACAGGGTTTCAGTCCCAGGGTTTCCGACTGACTCGTCAGCATTCTGGAGCTTGCATTCTGACGATGCACGTTTGTTTGTGTTGACCAAACTTGAGCATGTCTCCCTGGTAGTACTAGCAGCAACAGGGGGCTGTCGTAATGGAGACAGCGCACATTCCTAGTGGGAATCACAGGAAAGTAAGTGTGTGTGTGGGGGGGGGATTCAGTATGGGGGAGTGAAGTGGGCCGGGGAGGAAATGAAGAGAGAGAAAGGGGGGGTTTAGGGGTTCACAAGCGTATGTTAGCCATAAAAGGGCATTTGTGAGCTCACGCACACACGCTGTCACTCGCTGCCAGATGTGTCAGCACAATCCAACACGTTGAGAGTGTCCCCACAGTAGGAGGGTTTCAAGTGGGATGCATGTCTGGGGTCAGGGCGCATAGGTTTTGGCCTTCTCTTACACTTTGGAACGTTGCTACGTCATGCATTCCACAATTATCTTGCCTTACCAATACTGCTCTGTAGTCCGTAGTGTACAAACTTACGGATACATGCGTGATATCAAAATGTTTTTCCAATCTTGCTTGGTTAGTGATGTCTCTACCTGTGAGACTTATCTCAGTCAAACGCCACTTCTTCAGATGATGGGGTGTTTTTGCAAAAAGGGAATTATCCGGTAGCTCACCGGATAAGTGCGTGTCTGGTAGCTCACCAGATAAGTGCGTGTACTATGTAGTGTACCCAGGCCTTAAGGCAGCGGCCTGGGTTCGAATCCAGCCATGGCCTTTTGCTTCACGTCTTCCCCTCTCTGTCTCCCTCTCTCCCTGCCTTTCCTGTCACACTTTGCTTAAAAATGGTCCAATATATTATCCAAGTACATCTCAAAACAAAAAAAAAGTGCCTGATGGAGTTTAGCGAAGGTGAGATTGTTCATCAAATGCTGGTTGAGGCACTCAAAGTCTCTAGCTACATGAATGCTCAATCCATACGTGTACCTATAGCCAGCGTCGCTCCTCCAAGTTTCTTCTCCACTAGCGTTCCTGTGGCGGGGCACCATATGTTTCAGCCTGACCTTATTAGGAGAGCTGGAGGGATGAGGAGCCCTGTAGGGTTGTGCTGAGTGAGATTCCATCCAGGAATACGACCCCGCTTTCTCCCCCTTTCATGTCTCTTTCATGGAAGTCACTGACAAGTGAGCGAAAAACGGGCCGTGGGACGGATCGTTAGGCAAACGCGTCAAGATCAGCCCGAAGAGACAGGCAACCTTATATCCATATAAGTCCCTCTGTTGGGTCATATCTGGCTTTGGGCCCCGACGACATTGCAGTCACTCGACAGGTCAAACTGCTGTGTTTGTTGGAGGCGCGACATGTTTGTTTACCGAGGCTTTACCGGTCATCTAACTGATCTACGGGTACAAGAGTGAAGAAGCAGCGATGCGGGCGCCATATTTTCGACAATGTACATGTTTCACCTACAAAAACAAATGATGGGTCGTGACGGTTTCTTGAATTCAGTCAGGGACATGATAGGCCTGTCCAGCATCTGTTTCAACAGAGCCTTCGTGACATCTCCACGGTATCCAGACCCCGCCCAACCCTCCCCAAACGTCTCCCATTGTCAAAAATAATAATAATAGAAAAGTTGCGTCCACAGACTTTTACGTCAAGCAGCTGTTCAAACCCTCGATCCTCCAGAGAGACACTGCTCCGTGTGTGTGTGTTTGTTTGTTTGTGTGTGTGTGAGAGAGAGAGAGGGTGGGTGAGGGAGGATGAGTGAGTGAGTGAGTGAGAGAGAGTGACAGTGACACCGGCCTACTGCTCAGTCGGAGAGAGAGAAATAGTCAACTCGCGAAAAACCTGTCTTGATGAATTGATCAGGCATTTAATAAGGTTTCGTTTTCCCTTTTATAGCCCCTCGACTGTCATTCAGTGTGTACAACAGACTGACAGTGTTGCACTTGGGAAGTGTAGTTTCCCAGTACTAGGCCCACCGTATTCTACATCCCATCCTATCTTCAACTCTCCGTGTGACATCTGTGTGTCCCATCCTGGGACCCTGTCTAGTGAGGTTAGTCAGATTCTCACCTAAGTCAGACTGTGAGACAGCCCACAGACGTGATATCTGTTATGTGATCACATGACCGGGCGTGGTTGAGTTCATGTGGATGTGTGAGTGATTTTCCCAACCCAACACCTGCAGTCTAGTCTCAACGGTGACTCACCTCACCTGCCTCGGTGTGTCAGGGGGTGACAGGCTGATGACAGGCAGACAAACAGTTGTTTGGCTGGCTGATTGTGCTCAGTGGACTGTATCTAAGTGTGTTGAGTTCTGTATGACATCATGACTATGTTTGATTTATTTTCTGAATGTTTGGTTCAGGCACAGGTGTGCAGGGTGATCACAATAACCTTCGAATCTTTTGTGGGGGATCTCATTATGTTGGAATTATCATATTATTGTGATATAATAGATATCATTATAATAGATGTCACTTGATTAGATTGGTCGAATGTGTGTGTGTGTCACATTAGTACTTGCGGTTGTCTAGGCATTCCAGGCATCAGCAGAGCTGGCTGATTCAAGCGTAGTAAACACACAGTAAATAGAAGAATCCAGAGGGCTTGTCAGTGGGTATTTACTGGAAATGCTGCCCTGCACACTGCAGGCCAGTGAAAAGCATGCCAGGAATGTTCTAGACAGGTTTGTGAATACAAGGCTACAAAAGAATGGCTTTAGAGGAAAGCCTTCTCTTTCGGGAGGGGAGAATTATAAGTTCGATGCCATTTACAGTCAAGCTGACTGATTTTTCTCTTCAAATTGGCCTTTAGGTTATAATTTCCAATGACGTAAACACTCAGAAGAGCATATATTTTTTTTTTGTAAACAGTTTAGCTCCAAAATCACTTCTAGCTAAATTGTACCTTCAATTCATTTGCATACATTGTCAACTGGTTTCTTGTCAGCCAGAATTAAACTATCAGATAGTGTTAAATATTGTTCAGGGCACAGTGGAGGGATTGTGATGTGTATTTTCAGTGATTCACTTAGTGCTGGCACTCCCAAACCTCACATTTGCACCTGCGTGATGACAGTTGAGAGCCAGTCGAGAGTAAACACTTCTGGATCTACTGGCTTAAAGCTACAACATTTTGCACTGGAATCAGCTTTTCCCCCATGGTTGAAGGTGATGTCAGCCACCACGCCAGCACAGATTCAATACCTAGCCTGCCCCGTTCGTGAATGTACAGTTTGTACTGTTATGTGTTTTCCATACCCCACAAACACCAATCCTGCTGTTATTAATGATTTGGCAAGTGTTGCGTTACGCCTTATTCGCGTTACAGATATTTGAATAAGTCTTTAATGCTTGTCTGTAATGCTAGAAACACTGTACACTGTTGCCTGATGGACTGGGTTGCTTTTCCAGGTGCACATGCTATGGTTTGTGGAGAGGATATTACGAACTGGGTGTACATGCCCAGACTGTCTGTGCTCAGGGTTCTCCGTGATGTGTTCTCCAGACCCTCAGGCCCAGCCTCCCCACTGCAGACTGTCTGTCTGCTTGGAACTGTACTCCCCAACTCTCCTGCAGCCTGCGAGGCCTGTAGCCTCCTGCTTTCCTCTCTCCTCCCTCACACCACACTGCTTTCAGGGCCAGTAGAGTTCAGCACATTCCATTTCTCTGAGACTGGAGGGCCAACTTGCTGTTTTTTTGTGTGTTTAAAAAACAACAACTAATAGTATCAGGCTGCTGTCTGTGTATGTACTCATCTGTGTGTGTGTATTTTTTCAGGTGCTGTGCAACGGTCCCGGTACCTGTGTCCCCCTGTGCCTGGCGGGACTTCTGCTAGGAACTGTGGGATTGAAGAAGGTTGTGATTGTCTACGTCGAGAGCATCTGCAGGGTAGAGACCCTGTCGCTTTCCGGAAAGATCCTCTACCATCTCTCAGACTATTTCTTCGTGCAGTGGCCGACCTTGAAGGACAAACACCCCAAAGCCATCTACCTGGGACGGATAGTCTAAGCTGTCTGTCAACCAAAGACTGTAACTTTGTGACCGACAGTCTTTTACTATTATGCTTGAAAGATGACATTTTTGAACTTGGACAGGTTTTGTTTCGTTGTGAAAGAAAAAAAAAACGGTTGTTTTTCTACACACACGAAAAATGAAATCAAAAGACAAGTAATCTGTGAGTGCTGTAAGGTTGAGGCCTGGTCTTGTATGTTTAGAACGCATAACACCATGCTGTTAATCCCCAGAAGTATAAAGAGAAGGAATACAAGGAATCTCATTGAGGTGTCGAAGAAGCATCGAATAGATGGACAGAGAGATTACCCCAGACTTTCTGGTTTTTTAATAGAACCCTGGAGAAGAATCCAACATGATTGTGACAGGAAAGACGGGAGGGTGAGCTCAACTGTCACGCTTTCTTCAAAACATGACAACCGCCATTGTTAGGGAAGAACGGCGTGATGACAAGGAGGCAAGATGGCACAAGATCACCTCACATCCTCTCGCCACTCAATCAGCGGCATGCTTCGCACCATGAAAGGTTTTACTGTACATTTAATTAAACATTCTGTAGAGTGCGAAAAAGTGATGTTCTTCAATGTCATGGAAACATAACTTATCATCCCACCCACTCTGCTTGACAAGTACTTGTACAACTGCCCGTAATAACCCCCTTCTCTGGCTCTTGTGGCAGAAAGTGCAAATTAAAAGCATTTTTGTGTGCTTACGTGAAGTCGGGTGGCCTCGGTCTGGTGAAATCCCCATGTATCAAAGTCGTAACGGGGTAATTCCTCTGAAATGTACCGGCACGTTCGTAGTACACAATGCCTCCCTGAATGTTAATATCCATATCAGTGGCCCCCCCTTCGAGATGTTCATTCTCAGTCGTTTGTGTACGCTTTGTAAACAGATTGTGTGATTGTGTTCGGGGCTTGGGTGCAGCGTTGTGCCTTGTTTGTTTGTCTTTGCATTGTGGGAGGCTTTCCTGTTGCTGGACGGGGTTCGCTCGACAGGAACAGCACTGAGCTAATGGTGGTTTGTTTTACGGCATTAGAAGAGGGAACAGAAGGAGAATAAAAAAAATGAATACAAAACTTTTGTTTTATGCTGACATTTAAGCTAAGCTATTTATACAGAAGTTCTTGTGTCTGTATGTCAATATGAGTAGAATGAAACAGAAGGTACTCAAGGAACACGTGCTGTGTCGGCATTATATGCATTTGCAGATGAGATCACATGTTGAAGCTTGTGCATTTGGACATGTAACAGGAAACATACATGTTTATATGCAGATGTTGGGAGGCTGTGTCCTGTGTATGTAGTGATCATGTTAAGGACACTGCAGAATAGAATAAGGCCGTCCTAGCAACCACATGATACCCCACCACCCACAGGACTGCCAGAAGCCAAGCAAGTCATTTCACAGACTTCCACCATCCCAGAACCCCACACTCAAAACCCACTCCCAGAACCCACTGCTAGAACCCACACAGACACACAAACCTCCCTGCATATACACAAGATCTGTTTCTCCTGGCAAACCTATGTTGTTATTGGCAACCGTGAGGTATGAAGTCGGAGGGAATGAAACAAGGAGCCCGAGCCAATATTTTAGAGGAAGGTGGCTGCTCATGTCTGTATTTGCAGTCAGAGATTTGATCAGCAAGTTTCAGTGCTGTAAGAAGTGATGATCATCACATGAAACTGTAGAAGACAGACAACATCTTGACGAGGGCTCGTAAAGCGCTCCCATGACGCGCACACACGCACAAACGTACACACACAAGAATATTAATCATGCTATCCTTGCTGACTGAACCTTTCTAACAAGCTGACATAACGTATGAGTGATTAATAGCACCTGGAAACAGCATGACCTGAGGCTAGTTTTAAACTTTTGAAGCCAACGATAAACTGCTTCTAAAAACAATCTAAGACTCACAATGGGCACTGTAGCTACAATTAACTGTGTGGGTATACAGTAGAAGAAGGAACCGCTAACAAAGTAAATTCTCTGTAGTTTATTGTGCTTCCTCTCACTCCACGTTAACATGGGATTGGGGGCCAAGGAGACAATAGACACCACTGCGGACTGCACATTTAGTGTGTGCATCATATTCACGGACCAATTTATTACACCTATAAAATACTTAGCACATGGCCCAGTTCTGATTCATTCAGAGTCATAAACAGGAGTTCAACCTGTCTGCATTCTCTGCTGATATTAATGTAGTCGTGATTTTTTTTACTCTTAAATATAATGAATTAAATACCAGATGGGTGTTGTAATAATTTATTTAACTATAGTCCAGATTTAGTCATAAAGGGGAGAATGGAGACAGGGAATGTGAAACCGGCGCTTCTGATTGGTTCAAAAGGCTCAATCGTCTTGCATTTTTTTTTCTGCACAAAAATTGGGAAGTGAAGCGAGAAGTTTCCGAGCTCGCATCGCCACTGCCCTCTCGTACCTTCTCTCACACACACGCACGGATTTTAACTCCCATTTGGACTGTCTGAATAGGAACCATACAGAAAACTTGTCTGAAACAATCTTACTCAGGATTTATTTTTGCTACACTGTAGCTTCATTTGGATTGACTGGTTTTAATTTGAAAACGCAAAATGACTCAATTCAATAAGGGACCTGCCTACGGATTATCGGCTGAGGTGAAAAGTAAAGTGAGTATACTAGCCCATTGTTTAAGAATGTGTTGTTTTTATTGTTAAACATGTATAATGTACACTATCAATCACATCCAAGTTAATTGCGAGCAGCAATCAAGTTCATTGTTGTGAGAGCAGTTTGATTTGTGTTTGGTTTAATGTTGCAAATTAGTTAAGACTGTACAAGGCGAAGTATATGGGCTATTCGGTGTCACATCAGATGTGATTCTGTCCAGGTTTCTCTATTGGCAATTTCTTGAAAGACTTATGATATTTCGTTAAATTGCCCACTCCTAAAGTTTTTTTCTAAACTTGAAGAGACGCAGATGTTGTTTTTACTATTCCTCAAACTTTTGTTCTGATTAACTATATAGGCTACACTCCTTTAAAACACAATTTGTAGGCTGCAGCCAAGTCCGGAGACGGACTTTTTTCTAGCAGATAGGTTGAGAACTGCAATGAAACGCGCGATTCAAAGTCAAATAAACGACGCAGATGTTGTTATGTTCATAGTTTTAGATTATTGTATTCTATAATATTCTGAAGAGAAAGGAAAAAGTAGATTAAATGAAAGCCAAGTCCAACCCATTGTTCGTACAGCTGGGAGGAGCCCGCTTGAGGACGCTTGTCCCACACTTTTAGATTTTGGCTTTATTGAGGAAAGATGAATGTCCATTGCGTCGAATCAACAGCAAGCATGTTTGAAAGTTTAAAAGGTAAATGCCTGTATGCAACAAAACTGTACAGACGTTCTTGAAAAAAACGTGGATGTGGTTGGAAGCAAAATACAAACACCTTTCTGGGTGGGTTTGGGGAGACAACGTGATAAGGTTATCATCGGCTCTAAACGGACTCCCCTTCGATGGAAACTCATGAGATCATTGCTGCCCATTTGAAAAAAAGTTTGCTGCCAGGATAATTTTAAATGGTCTGTGACCAGTGACCGCATAGCGTTTTACCCCAAATTAGCAATTGACGTCATGCCTTGTTTACAGTTTGTTGTTGTTGTTTACAATGCCCAGTCTCACTTAGAATTTATAAACAAATTGGTCAAATGAAAACCATAAAACTTGTCATCAGTTAAAGGTGTTTTGATGGATTTTTTTTTATGGTATAGGCATTTTTAAACATTCACCTTTCATTTGACGTTTGTCACTTTTAACAACAGGACTCCTGTGACAATAAGTCTCTGAACTGAATTTGTCAAGATATTCAGGAAATTGAAGTTAAAACATGTGGCAGATTTATTGAATGTGTGACATTTGCACCATGCTGTTCCAAACTGCATAGCAGAGATGCCTAGAATTCTCAATGTAAGTCCCCCCCCCCCCCCCTCCAGAGGTCTGTGTGTCCCTGACACCTGGAGCATACCCTCCCTTTCTCCCTGCTTTCCATCCATACCAGGTCTCCTTCACGAGATTTCAGACCATTTCTTTCCTCTAGTCCACACGTATCCAGTCATGGATAGTTCAAATGTAGCCATTTCGCCTTTTTGTCTGCAGTTGGGCAACCCAGTCTGTCCTCAGAGAACTGATGGTTTGCTCTCAAGTCCTGTCAGTCAGTGATTCAAGCTGTGAAGTTAGTGGGTCATATCTCCTGTTCTTGTTGCTGTTCCAGTCCTGTTTGAAAGGTTCTCGTTTACTTTTGTATTTTTCCTCACGGTTTTAGTATGAGAAGGCCTCTGTGAGGTAATATGCCATAGCGAGGTCAGACTGATCTGCTTGTTCTGCACTGAGCCACAGAAATATGAAAAATTCAAATATTAGCTCTGCTTCCAATGTTTGTGTGCTCTCAGCTATTTTCCAGAATGATTGCCAAGCCACAGGCTGTATTGGCAGCCTGATGATTATAAATTCAGTGGTTTCTGACAAGAGTAATGGAAAGCAGCTTCCTTTCAGATGTAGATACTTGTTAACCACTTTAAGATGACCAGAAACTGTCAAGTCATCTGCACTCTTGACTGTTTCCTAACATGATCTATTCGTCCATTTTGGCCAAGTTGAAGTTGGTTGCATTGGATTCCAAGGAACAGCAGAATGTTTACACCTGTAGATGTGTGTGAAACACAGACATTCCAGTCAGATCGGATTCTTGGGTGCCAGTTTCACGTTGGTGTTGCTAAATGTTTGACTGATGCATTTCCTTGTCCGTAACTTCTCTGATGTTTACACCAAAGACAGGATTCACCCTGAGCCTCAAATCATATCTTTTCATCAGGACAGTACAGGTCATGTACTGTAAGATTACTCATTCATTTAATTAGGTTTGTTTCCTCTTCTAGTATTGCTAGATGCGTAGCTGGATCTAGTGTCTTGTTTGGCCTGAAAGTGTTGATTCAGAATGCCATGACTGCATTCAAATACTCTCAAACTGACTGCTCATAGGAATTATATCTTC
Source organism: Osmerus eperlanus (assembly GCF_963692335.1). NCBI lineage: Eukaryota > Metazoa > Chordata > Actinopteri > Osmeriformes > Osmeridae > Osmerus > Osmerus eperlanus. Next base: position 6,761,483 of record NC_085032.1, on the reverse strand, counting down.
TTGCTTTAGCATTGGATGGAAGATTTAGAGAAATCCACAAGTATTAGTCAATCATGAGCACCTGTAATGGATATAGCCCCAATAATTACTAACTGGAATTATATTATTGTATTTCAAACCTTGTTTCAAATTGAATTTTCTCCCAAATTGCTTTGACCCTGTGTCGTTAGAAAATTGACCTAAGTCAGTTTCAGAAAGAGATGGAGCCACCATATTAGGCCTAATTAATTAGACTTGTTTAGTTTGTCACCATTACCGAGTGGTTTGTCTTTGGTGGGTGAGTCGATGGCTGATATATATATATATATATATATATATATATATATATTTTTTTTTTAAGAATTAAAAAATACAAGTGTAATTGTGTTTGTCTCTGGTGTATTGGTGCAGTGTTTTCAGTTCATAAATGGAACAGTAGGAAACTCCTTAATTTATTTTAGGTTAACCTAATGATCTCCCTTTTTTGAGATATGAATTGTGTAGTAAATAATAGATTCCATGGACCCAGATAACGGGATGTAAAAGGTCTGTCACCTCGAGATTTAAATGCTGGTCATTTTGGTTTTTGCGGTCCAACCAGGCATAACCCAATACAACATTTAGTCCTGGTGGTTTTCAACCAAACTACTAATGTGTTGCCTTGTTTAATTGATTTTGTCCAACCTTTGTATTATTAAAACAAATTATAGAAATGTGTTCAGTTGAATCAGTCTGGATGTTGTCCTTTCTATGCTTAAATGAGGACATTTCCCTGCTGAAAGGTTAGTGGCTGTTTTGCAGATAGCTTCTGATACTTTGCTGGTGATGACTGGGACTGTTCATATCTCCCCTCCTGTCCTGTGATTCTCTTGTTGATGGAAAGCAGGACATGTCGTAGTGCTGGGGCCTGTTCCTTAAAGAATATTTATCAAATAAGACAGGCTTGTGTCAGGGAAAGTAACTCCCATAAGCCTTGTTTATTCGGCAAAACTCGCTTTATGGAACAGGCCACTGGTGGACTGTGGGTCGACCAGAACAAGGGTAGACCCAGAGGTGGTCATAGCCGTAACCACAGGTATCTGAAGTGGAGATTTTGCTGTTGTTTTTACTGCCATGCTCTCACGGATGAGGGGTGGGGAGGGTTGTAATGTTACTCTGCAATGTCCTGACTGTGGGTATTTTCCCCTGGTTACGCCACAGCGCGTCGTCATGGCAATGCCACGGTTTGCCAGGTTTGGATGAACAGGAAAGGTTGTTTTCATCCTTTATTACAGTGTGTCTAATTTGGTTGATCATTTAAATTTCGTAGAGGGATCTTCATTTCGACCTCCTCTTTCAAATTTAGTTTTGTTTTAATGCCAAATCTTACTCGAGATAAGATATAACTCGATATTCCTTGTTAAAAATACATTAGCCTTTACCATTGGTCACTTAATTCACGTTGTGGTTTGTTCAGGACTAACGGGTAGTTAAATATTAATGAGTACCAGCTGGAATATTTGTTCAGGTTTGGTTCAATACCTGGTCATGTGTATGATTGAGCAAATGGTTCATCGACATGAGAGTTGGATTTTGTTCCAACAGTCAGTTTAATATGTTGATCCAGTTTCAAGAGGTTGCTTCAGGGACATTGTCTTACACATGAAGCCAACATAACTTATGGTGCTAAATACAACTTCTTTTGGTTTGTTTTTTAAAATGGGGAAACTTGAAAGGATACTGCATTCTTCATGTGGTATTGATTTGAAAATGTGCCTCAGGACAGTTGTGTAGTTTAGCTTCGAATGTAGTTACACTTTAAGCCCTGTTCTCTCAAACGCCTTTTGTCCAGATGTGTTTAAGTTTGTTCTGGGGAGGGGATTGTCTGGGGTTTAATTCCACTGGGGTTTACTTATCCATTGCTTTCCAGATTTTTCCTCCTGAAGCTCACTTTAACAACTTCACGAAGAGGAGGAGAACTGGATCCCTTTCCGGGACAGCACTTGGCAGTCTTCCCTGAATCACTGCCGGGAGAGGTGAGGAGAGCGAGCAAAATCTCTCCTCTCTAATCAGCCGAAGGTTTTCTGCAAGGGTGGTTTCTCACAGCTGAAGGTCTCTTGCAGTAGCTGCAGAAGAGGCCTCTGATTAATTCCTAAATGATAGTGCTTTTCAAGCTTGCCGCTACGCATGAAGAAGTTCACCCAGAACTTCCGTTGTCATCATTTGGATCCCAAACAACATGTTTTTTTTTCCTTATTTACAAGATGAGGGCTGTTTGGAAGATTTGTCCTTTTGTCTGTGAAAACCCACATGGATCCTGACCTCAAATTGCACAGAGAGAAATGGACACACTCCTTCAGAGGGACCCTTTTACTGGTGACTCTGCCTTTACATTCCAGCTGACAGGCTTTAGTGTGGGGGTGTGTGATTTGACTCCCTTTAAACTAAGACAAGCCCTTCTTCGCTGAAAAGGGAATAGTAGTAGACTACATCTTTATGGGCCTTGAGCTTTTAGTCTCGCATTGAGGCTCTGAAGCGCTGTCATTACCCATGTGTGTTTCTTTATGAGTGGGCCTAGTCACCCGGTCAGTACAATACTTAATGCTACGTGGCTAATATATTGACTAAGAAACTAGGCCACATTTAACAGGGTTATGAAACAGCCAAACAGAGTGGACTGTAGTGACAAGAGTTAGAGGCCAGATGTTAAGGATCTTCCCTTCCTGACAGAGTAGGCAATAGAGTTGAGTTTGTTCCACTGTGGATGAGAACGGGTGTCTGTGATGGTTGTGAAAGATGCCGTGTTTACACTGCTTGGCCTGTTCTGCAGTGCTGTTTACAGTGGATGAGCTAACGGCCATCCACAGCTGCTTAATCGCCAGTCACACGTGAGATATACAGCATCCTCTGACAAGCATAGGGGAGAGGGGGGGGGGAAAGATTAGTAATATTGTGCAAGACCATTTGGTGTCCATGCAGAGGATGTTGTGTCGTTTTATAAGACAGCGTTACTGTGTCTTCTTGTGTAGGCTTAGAGCAATCAATGTTGAAGTGTGTATTGAGACACCTTTCTCACTTACAACGCATGGCATGGCAGGCGTTTTGTTTTAAGACCATCACATAAATAATATGTGGTAATATGACACAATAAGACATTTCTTACTCCATTTAACATTTCCAAGGCCGTGCTGTCTACAACCAGGTCACCGTAGAAACAGAAGCCTGTCGACAGGATTGGGCTGTGATTTTAAAGGTGTCTAACTTCCTGTATTTGACCAAGGATCTTGCAGGTCATGAATAGGAATAGGCCAAAGAATGTGGACACAATCTAACATGATGCTCAGACAGCTTCATATTCACACCTGCTTCCACTTAGCGTCTCCATGAGGTAGGGAGTATCACATCTGCAGTACATCACTGACCCTGAAGACATAGGCTGCCCTTGTTGTCGTTTGCCAGACAAGAATAGATCTGTTTAACAACTGTATCACTGATAACTGGAACTGTACTGTACTCTGCTGGTTTATGTGTTCTAGGAAAAGATTATCCCGCTTCGGGCAGTATAGCCTTTCTGGAGAACTGCTCCTGTAATGTCTGGGTCTCTTAAGTTTATGAACAGTAAACTACAGTCCTACAGCATAAAGATCTCTACAAAGACAATCAAATCATCTAAAGCCCTTACTTAGTAGGGGTAGAAGATGTAAAGTTCAAAGGCCACGACTGCTTGCTCTGCATGGTTGTCTTTGACTGCTGTAATTGTTTCATCGCTGAAGAGTTTTTGAGTCTGTCCCCTGTTTGAGTGTGTTCCCTGAGGAACCCCAGTTGTTCCTGTGACTATCTCACACGGTAGACTAATTCAAAGCTATGTGGGAATATGAAGGTTGACTCACCAAAGGGGAAGTTTGTTATTGGATTGCTGTGGCCAGTTCTCATCACAGGAGGCACAAAGGGCATGCAACCCGCGGGACATTGAAGAAATCCAAAGGCACAGCCGTCAGTCTGTTCAAGACTGTTCATCCCCATGTGAGAGTCAACGTTTTGATCTCTCCGACTCTTTGTTTTAACTAACTTTTCTGATCCATGAATTACTAGGTGATTGAAACCCTGTTACTGACAGCTAAGGCCTACCTTGTATAACTGGTTGGAAACCATCCTGAGGATATTAAGTTAAACTATGCTGCCGATGTAGATCAAAGGAGACTCACAACAATGGAAATGTGGCAAATCCCCCCCCCACACAAACACACTTTATATACTAAATATGAATTATATTTAATGGTCGCATCCTCAGTTTATTAAAAAATAAATAAGTTGTCCCACCCACATTTGAAAACAAACCTACACCTCTGGTTTCGGGTGGAGTTTGACGGATGTTCCGGTATGTTCTCAGATCGCTCAGAAGTATGACATGCAGAAGGAGGAGGAGCTGAGGTTCTGGATAGAAGAGGTGACGGGGATGGCTATCGGAGACAGCTTCCAGAAGGGCCTGAAGGACGGAGTCATTCTGTGCGAGTAAGTGTGTGTCTGTGTTCCCAGGAGACTGACCTTGATATTGCAGAGGTGTGTGTGTGTGTGTGTGTGTGTGTGTGTGTGTGTGTGTGTGTGTGCGTGCACACTACATGCTGAGCTCTGCAAGTGTGCTGTAAATGCTGATGAAGACTTTGAACATGATAGTTATTCCTGTCTCTGCCTGTTATGAGAAAACGAAAGTGACCAGAAAGAGAAGGGGAACACCCCTAGAAAAATTCTCTGTGTGTTTATATACGCGTGTGTATTTGTTTATTTTGCAGGGTTCAGATGTAAATGGAAAGGCTGGATGATTACATTCTTTTTACGTATTCATTTGTGGTGCAGTGTACTTGATCACACTGTCTCTCTCTCGTAGGCTGATTAACAAACTGCAGCCGGGGTCAATAAGGAAGATCAACCAGTCACAGCTGAATTGGCACAAGGTAAAACGGATCTCTGACACCAACCCAGGGAGAGGTGTTCACACCCTTCCGGGGCTATAATATCCATCTCAATAGAAAGCACAAAGAACTCCAAATGAGCCTCCTCATTCATTTCCTGCTGCAGCCTGTCAAGCCATGAGAATAAGTAGGGTTATTCATGTGGCTCTCTCTCACCAACAACACTGCCTTTTATTGCGTTACGTTTGGACTTCCTGGTGGACGGACTCCAATCCCCACCTCTCTCTTTTTCTTCCAGTTGGAAAATCTGGGGAATTTCATCAAAGCTATCCTGGCCTTTGGCCTGAAGCCAAATGACATCTTTGAGGCCAATGACCTGTTTGAAAGTGGGAACATGACTCAAGTCCAGACCACACTGCTCGCCCTGGCCAGCATGGTGAGTAGGCCGCCTCACGTTTCAATGATTCTGGTACTTGTAGTCTTTGGATGAAACGGTGAATTAAAAAAAAACGCCCTGCTATGGGTGGTCGTAATGGTTCTCCGTTTAGAATGTTTCAAGTTTTCTCCCACTTCACAGGGCAAGACCAAAGGCATGGACTCAAAGATCGACATCGGGGTCAAATACGCAGACAAGCAGACGCGGCACTTTGATGACGATAAGATTAAAGCTGGCCAGTGTGTGATTGGACTACAGGTAATGCATGACAACGATGGTCCCAGCAGTCACCATCATCATAAAAAAAAAAACACTCTTGTAGGAGGGAGTTGTGGTAATGGCTGTGTTTTCATTCAGATGGGGACCAACAAGTGTGCAAGCCAGGCTGGTATGACTGCTTACGGGACTAGGAGACATCTTTACGACCCAAAGACCCAGACAGACAAGCCCTACGACCAGACCACCATCAGTCTTCAAATGGGAACCAACAAAGGAGCCAGCCAGGTAGACTAAAAACCGATGAGGTCAACAGTCGTGTAGAGGCAGTGTCCTGTTTGATGTCCATAGCCAGTCAGTAAACGGCTTCATCGAGAGTGAAGTTGGGAAAACGAGCGATGTTTGGAGCTGTTTTTGTTTGCGTTTCTTGGGATATTTCTAGTAACATTTTTGAAATCTTGGTCACGTTTTTCTCTACAATTTAAACTTGACTGATGCTGGGGCACGTGACACGTTGTGTCTCTGTTCCTCACAAGACCTCTAAATGTAAGCTCTCGTCCTCTCCCTCCCTCCTTCCCATCATCCTTCTCTCCCTCCCATCCTTCTTCTATCCCTTCCTCCTTCCCTCTCCCTTGTTCCCTCCTGCCCTCCAGGCTGGCATGTCAGCCCCGGGCACCCGTCGGGACATCTTTGACCAGAAGGCAGCCGGGCAGTCAGTGGATAACTCCACCATCTCCCTCCAGATGGGCACCAACAAGGTGGCGTCCCAGAAGGGCATGAGCGTGTACGGCCTGGGCCGCCAGGTGTACGACCCCAAGTACTGTGCCACCCCGACAGAGCCCGTCATCCACGCCAACGGTAGCCAGGGCACGGGCCCCAATGGCTCCGAGATCAGCGACAGTGACTATCAGGCCGAGATCCAGGAAGAGGAGTACCAAGGCAGTTACCAGGACGACTACAGCACCCATTACAACGACCAAGGCATCGACTACTAGTGCCAGGGTCGATTCGCTAGTCGGAGCAGTATTAACTTGTTTTATTTTTATCTGGAAAAACAACAGAGCAAGTCTTTTGCTATCCTCGCTATCCTTTTTTGTTTTATTGATGCGTAAAAAGAGAAATGTTACATTGCTCCTTCACCTCCCTAACTCTTCGATTTGATCGCCAATGGTTTCATGGGTTGTAGTTAATCATAGAACGGGTGAGATTATGTTGGAGAATGATCTTGGTTTTTGTTTGAGAACATTCCTTTTTTTAAAATCTACTGTTTTAAGTGTTTTTGAAGTATGGTACACTGTGAAGTAGAGATTAATTTTTGACCAACTTTGTAGCATCTACTCAATGCTACAACCCCACTTTTATGTGTTTTTACCCAACAATGTATCCCATTTTAAATGAATTCTTACCTACAAGTCTTAAAGGTTCACTATCGTTTAAATTTTCTACCCTTAAAAAAAACAAAACATATTTTTATATATGCAGAACGTCGGTGAAGTGTGTGGACCAATTACTTTCATCTCACCAGCCTTTTTTTCATTTTTTTAAAGGTTTTGAATCACTGACACCAGATTATTTTCCCTTTTGAGTGAGTTAATTCTAATGCCTATTTGTATGAAGTAGATGACCAAACGAGTTAACAGGATTCTGCTTAGGCCTATTTGTATAGGGCTAGACATGTCAAGACCTGCCTCCTGTTCTTGTAGCGCCCCCCCCTCCCTTCCATCCTCTGTATTTATTGCCATATCTCTCATTATAAACCAGTCACCTGTTATACGGTTCTTTTTAAGAAGAAATTGTACGTTATAAATAAAGCCTTGAATACCTTGGTTTTCCAAGCATCTCCAATTGTAGTTCCTAATCTCTTGCATTCTGTCATTACTTGGAAAGCATTATTTTATTACATCTGCAGTTTATTTAAAAACATGATTAACCTTAATTAAAAGATTGTTTTTCCATCTCGTAATTCTGCCTGGTAACACGGCCGTGTGTTGCTGAACTGTGGTCGGTGCGAAGACCTCAGAATTCATAAGTCAACGTGCCAGTCCTAAAATCTTCAGTTTTGAGGCTAACCGAACAAGGTTTTGAGAAACCCTGTAAATTTGATCTCCCATTGCATTCTAGAAACGCATTCCTGTCAAACCAGACCAAGTGGAAGAAACGGTCCTCAAGGGAAAAATGAGTAGGCCTATGCAAAGAGAAGAATGGGGCCCCACATAGTTCAGGATACCATTTAAATCATTAAAAACCTTACTGTTGTTTGTAAATGCTTGAGCATCCAAAAGGAGGACCCCCAGAACCTACTTTGCCTCATGGGGATGATTTTCATAATCCAGACACAGTCCAAACTTGAACTGTCACAGTTTGAGGTTCCAAGGCAAGCAAATAGGCCCATACACAACCGTTGAGTCGATATGAGTTCAGCCAACATCCATGGATCAATCTGGAACATCAAACTGTGTAGAGCATTGAATTACCGCAGCTGCTCTTTCATTCCCCCGAATGAAAGTCAGAAGAAAGGCTTCGAAAGCATGTGCGTCTGTATGGATGGAGAAGACAGCGTTCCCTTCAGACGGTTGACGGAGTCCGTGAGGTAGGCCATACGTTTATGTTGGCCGGGTCTGCAGCGGCATGGTAATTCACTCAAGGTCGCAATCTAGAAAGAATGTCAAGAGCTGCAAAACTAGTTTGACTGACTTTGAATGGCCTCACGTCTTGTGTTACTTGCATCATTAACATAACATAGTCGTGACATTGGAGTATAAGTTTAGAGAATGAACTAAACATTTCATTTGGGGTCAATGACTGGGCTACATTCTGGTTCACGGTAAGGGCTTCATCTTTGATTGCTGTCAACTGAAATTAGCGCTGTGTCAGTAGCGCCGCGGTTATTTTTGCTGAACTCTCATTGTTAGTATATGGCCTGTAATGAGACGATCAAACAAACATTCGGTCAACACCGGTTCGGCCATTGTGGGGTTTAGCAAGGTTGAGGACAGAGTGTAGCCAATGAGATTCATGAGAATGGCATGGTATTCATTCAAAAGCTGTCAACCCCCCCTCCCCTCCTTCCTACCGCAGTCCGCTGCTTGGAAATAATCACTGCTTTGTGCGAGCTGTGGAATCCGGGGAGAAAACGAAAGACTCAATTATAGAGTGAGTCCAAAAAGGCGGTTACCGCAGCAACCGCGCACGGCCTTTAAAGCGAAGACAGATTCCAGTCCAGCGGGTCTGGAGTGTAACAAACAGATACTCCTTCAACCTCAACTCTACTGTAGATCCCGCTCAGGGTCAAAGCCGTGACAGGCAGACTGTTTACTGAAGCTCTTGATAAACATAGCTGGTGGAGTTTCAGTAGGCCTAGCCATGGCCCAGTAGTGTTTGAGTAAGCGTTGTTGGGACCCTCCTGATTACATTTCTTTATGTGGTGTTGACAAACAAGGCTACACCAAACCAACAGAAATTCACCTATAGGGTGAAAAGGTAACATCAAACTCGGGTATAAAACTATGATTAGTAGCCTAGCCTGCTCAGGTCTGGTGTTACAGCTGTATGGAAAATCGTTTCACAGCTCTCATTAAAGCAGTCATTGTTTCCATAGACCATCAGCCTACCTTGAAAAACATCTAATCTCAGGTTACCTCAAGCATTCAAAGAGGAATTACAATAACATGCTAAATATAAACCCCACACATCAACTAATTATACAGGTGTTTGTCAACTGATATATTTTCTGTGTTTGTCAAGCACCCAGGTTGGAGGAGGAAATGTGATCGAGTCAGGCTGTGGTCCAGTGACTCGTGATGCGTACTGTCTGCCTCCAAAGACAATAGAGGCAGAATCCGTGGGCCCCCGCTGTGAAAACAGTTTCAGGCTCAAGGTCTGGAGTTTATTAGACCATAGCTCTTGCTAGCTGCTCCTCGGGCCATAACTCAACGCACCTCAGCTGGGATAGGAGAATATCTGTGTGTGTGTGTGCTGTGTGTAGCGGGAGGGAGGGAGGGGGGGCTAGGGATAGAAAAGTAGGATATATTGGGCTTCTGGCAGACATATGGAGGCGGGGGTGGGGGTCGATTTCCTGCAGCGGACAGGCTGCTGATCATCATGAGATAAGGCCCCTGCCAGTGAACACCGGGCCCTGCCGGGCCCTGCTGGGCCCTGGTCCAGAACCAGAGGGAGTTCTGGGAGGAACGCTCCAGCCCTCTCCCTCTCAGACCGGTTGGAGGTGAGTTGCACCCTGTTCCTCGCAATGTCTGTGACCTTGTCATGGGTTAAATGGTGCCTGCATTATTGGTTGGGACTGGATAATGTGTTCACTTAGACCTTTTTCTCATCAAATCATCAAGTTGAATTTGCTAATGAGCTTGACAACTTTACCTGCGCTGCATGTGCTTGTTTTTTTTTCTGTTTTCATCTCTGAGCACGCTGTCAATAACTAATCGAAACTGTCAACCAATTACTACAAAGTGTTCAGCTATACAACTGGATTACAAAATGCCTAACGAATGTTTGTTTGGCTTTTTACGTTCTGTGGAGGACATTGCGAGACTACACACAGTACAGCTTACTGCTGGAGAGAGCTTCAAGCCCTATCCTTTTTTCACATGCCACTAGATAACTACTAACAGATAAACACCCACATTCCCAACACTCTGGGAATATGCAGGGTGACCCGCTGACAAGGAGTTAAAACCTGTTCTGGATGCGTCATGAGAGTAGGGTACTACGTTATATAACCTCCCAGAGTGTCGTCTGTCATGTGGAGGACTTGGCGAATGCGTGAGGCCCATTGAGTCTCTTTGTTGGAGAAGACGAGCGTCTAGGGCGCTGTGGTGGGCTGATAATATGAACCAGCTGGCCCGGGATGAGAGTCATATGCCATTATCGGCAAATGACTTGTTTCTCCGTGCGCAATTAAGACTAATTCCTCACGCACGTTGGCAGTGGGTTGAGACAAGGCAACATTCACCACAGTGAAACCAAAAGTGCGAATCTGGTTTCTGTAGGAACCAAACGCCACGTTCTGAATGTGTGACAGCGGGCACGCTCGCGAACAATGGATCCAGTATTTCTCCCATGAGATGCTGAATACCTCAGGTTCAATCTGAGGCAATAAAACAAGAAGTAAGACTTCCTCTGTTTTACTAGCAATTAGTGAGTTACTGCTCTGGCCCCTGACATACAAAACTGCACAGCAGGTCTAGTATGTTAGGTATGGAAGGAGCTCTTATCGAAAAATCACCATGACCACAAAAACATGACTGACATGGAGACTGACTGCTGTAGTAATACAGCCAGGGTTTCCAAAGTTTGGGAGCCTGACGGTTTGGATATGCGGGTGTACTGAGTATACCGAGGCAAAAGAAATACATGAGAGGTGAAGTTGACCACTTTGTTAACAAGAAAGGAATATGGTTTACGAGAGACAGCACTGGAGAAGTGCATGTTGGAGTCTCTCCACTTGCAGAAGACCATCGATATAGACACGTCAGGAAGCTTTGGTGAAATAGTGAGAAAGAGCCAGGTACAAATGCATCCATCTTTGTTGCTGCCAGTAGAATCCAGCCAAAACAACAGTCCTCCCTCTCCCTCCTCCCCTCCTTCGTCACACACACACACACGCACACACACACACACACAAGCACACTGTCACACAGACACACACTCACACAGACGCACAAACTCACTACCTCCACCTAATGAAACAATAATTATATTAATTTGGAGCTGAAATAAATAAATTGAGACCAATCTTTAGCTTTGAGTGTGTTGTGTTTGGAAGGGTTTATAAAAACTTAGTGTAGAGTATGTCTCAATGTTCTTCTTCACGACCAGTTATATGACTCCCGATGCATGTGGCATTAACACAAAAACCCATATTATTTTCTAACCTGAGGATAGAAAAACTACACGGTAGATCGTAATCATCCCGAGCTTGGAAGTGCCACATTCAGGAGCCTGGCAGCAGAGAGTGAGACAGAGTATTCAACTCATGCAGAGACCGTGGCTGGTGTTTTCAATCTGATCGAGTGAATTCCTAAAACTAATCTAATATAGTAAGACAGCAAACAGTCGATCGGTAGGTTGACCACTGAGGAGAACAAGGCAAAGACCCCCCCCCCTCAATCCCAGCCCAGCTCCTGGAGGTAAGAGGGGCTTTGCTGGATTGAATTACCCGACCCTCTGGGTTGTTACCCCGGGCTGGTTGAAGAGACAGGGCAGAGTTATTGAGTTAGTCTTCACATCATCCTTAAGTGACTAACATCTCATATTTGCCGCTGAATGGATTACTGTTAATCATCATAATGAGTGTGGGTCATGTGTTTCCGGAACGTGGAGTAGAGCTAAATATATCACGGTGGGCCGTGGTAAGAAAAGATCTCGCTCTCCATCTCTCTCTACTCTAGGTCTCTCAAGTGTTATCGAGAGTTTTGCGTGTGATTACCATACCTGTCAACGTTTGTGATGTTTTCTGAATGGCATTTAACTCTGTTTGAGAGCCCTGTCTCTCACACACAACACATGCACATGAATGTCTTTGTTTCTTGTTTTTGTTTGTATAGTTTGGACCCCTCAAAAACGAGATGGTTCAACTCAAGAGGTTTATCCTCATAAAGAAACTTGTATCATCATTTGCAAGTCTGGATACATTTCAGTTACTGTTCCTGGGTCCTGCTTGTTGACATTAGGATACTCAAGGAAATGTGGTGTCAAATTTGTAACATCTTGAAAGGAAACCATTTGTTTCCCTCTAATGTGTGAGCATAGCGACCTCTTGTGGCACGATTAGTGTATCACAGTTTGTCATTCAAGTAACTTTCTTTGGTATGTTTGGTGGCCTCAAAATTGTACTCAACTAATGAACATATTACGATCTGACTTGAAAAGATCCTCAAAGGTTTGACTTTCAAATAATGGACAGGTAGGGTAGGGTGAAGCTATTGAAACACCAGGCTACACAGAGTGGTGTCAACAAGTAGCCTAAAAAGTCATAAATTGCTAAAGTGATCCCTTCTCAAACTCGAGAAGGAAGGATCCGATTCCTAGCAGGCATACACAGATGCACGTACACATTTTGTGGTGGAGTAGATGCAAGGCCAGATTAGTACCACAAAGAGTCCATGGGCACTGAAGCGCCCCCCTAAACAAGATACAATTCTCCGATCACGGAGGGCCCCTCTCCGGACTTGAGTAGATGTATTTATTTAATTTGTCTTTCCTGTTTACAAACTATGCAGAATGTCTGGGATTTCTCCACTTGGAAAAAAACTATGAAGCCACCAGTACGGCCAACTGCACATGTGTATTGTTTGGGTCGTACTTCCACTAAGACGTCATGGACTCTGCATTCCCAAAGTCCCCCTACTTAGGACATCTGACTGTGCCCCTAGAATAAAGACTGCGTAGCGTGGGTCTCTGAGAACATATAAACACAGACAGCAGGCCTACATCCTTGCCAGAATAAACCTGTTTTCCCTTCTTAAAAATAGACCAAAAACTGATTTCAAAAGTATCAGATTAAATATCCGATTAGCATTCTTGGATTGTTAAGAGGTGTGTTCATAGAAGCAGAAGGATTAATTATTTTGGACTGAGGAGAATTCTTCATGCAAACCATGTTTACCACCCTTTCTCTTAAAAAGTCTGACTATTGTTTTGAATCACAAACTGTTAAAAAAAACAGTAAATCCTGTCTCAGAGCAAGTTAGCAGTTTGTTAAAACGTAGTTAATATGATTATCCTGATTAATAGCCTCTAGCTTTCAATAATGCAACCCAATCCAATTTCCATTGTTTTGTTTTTTATTCAACCATTTTCAGGACTGGATTTTTGGCTTATATCTGCCTTATCTGTGCACATGTGGTGTTTTGGCCTTAATGGCCAACTTGAGTTCACATGGTCAGAACCATTTCCAAAGTGGCCACATGGCTGCAGACTTTTCATGTATGCATGTGATGATCAGGGGATTAAGGTAAAAATAACAAAATGACAGAACGGAAAGGTCCTTAACTGACTTTGGTGCTATTTAACAAATTCAAGCCTGAACTGAGTCTGTTGTGTCTTTCACGGTATTTATAAAAATATGAAAATGAGTGTGGAAAAGGATCGTGGTTCTATGACCTTCAGACCTTGTGACCTTCAGACCTTGTGACCTTCAGACCTTGTGACCTTCAGACCTTGCAGCTCACAGCAGCACAAGATTTATGGAAGATTGAACCGTCATACACCGTGAGAGCGACTACAATAACGCAAAGCTATTTTAAAACACTTTGTTTTCACTTTGAAGCCAAGACTTGATCTTTGCGTTGAATTCCGTACATACCACATTTTGGTTTCAAATGAAATACACGATGGGTGTTTATGGCCGTTTCAGAAAAATAAATAATGTCCATAAAAATTAATGGGTTTGCTCTGTGATATTTCACTGGCCGGTGCAGCTTCTCAGCTTTTGTGCCAGTGATGTGATATCATCTGTCTCCAAATGTTTCACGCTTTCTCTGTGATGTTTACATTACAGATAGTTCTCAGATCCACCCTCTGAGCCAACCTCACTGTCTCAGAGCAAACATGCAACAGTATGTTACTGTGTGTTGTGGATGAGGACACAGACATGAGGAACAACCTGTTCCTGTTGACAGATCGGAGTAGGTACCTGTCTCTGCACCTTGGAGGTAGTGTCATCTTACTTTCGCACGCTCGCTCGCACACACACACACACACACACACAATGCACTCGTTCCACAGACCTGGCACAGCAGCATATACCCAATTTACAGGAAAAACTCACACTTGATTTGTCAATATAACATAAAAAAACACTATGTGACCTGAACATGCATTGCAATACAAAAGACATGGGCGGAAGCTCTGTATACTCTGTGACTGTTGCTATCCAGGATGGGGCCCAGCTAGGGAACGACACCTAGACGTTGGGGTGTCAGACATGGCGGTCTCCCGGCTTCTCCTGGGCATTCTCACGGCCATGACAGGAGGTCACACAGGAGTGAGGAGGGGAGGAGGGGGCAGCCCCATCATGGCACAGTCTGCACCTCAATCAAAAGGGCCCCATATACTATTTTTGTTTAGGGCCCCCCAAACCCTAGGGCCGGCCCTGACCACGGGACATGAGCGGACGATGGAAGAAGTCCAACAGATATGTATCCCTTCTTGATTTTGATATTTGGGGGGGGGGGGGGTGCATTTTCTTCTTATTAATTTTGACAATAACAGGGAGAGAGAGACAAGAAAGGCAGGGAAAGAGGCGTCAGGTGGCTGAGTGGTGAGGGAAGCGGGCTAGTAATCTGAAGGTTGCCAGTTCGATTCCCGGCCGTGCAAAATGATGTGGTGACCTTGGGCAAGGCACTTCACCCTACTTGCCTTGGGGGGAATGTCCCTGTACTTACTGTAAGTCGCTCTAGATAAGAGCGTCTGCTAAATGAGTAAATGTAAAGAGAGAGAGAGAGGTTCCACTCCACGTTCCACCCTGGGAACCACTGTCCTCTTCTTGGTGGATTTATGGTGTTTATTCAAACGTTTGAAGTCAAAGTAAGTCTTTGAGTACTTGTTATATTATACAGAGCTCAGCTAGAATATTCCCATAACTCCGACTGAAACATTTGTTAAAAAATGTTCCCACAAATCAATTTGTGGGAAAAGGCTGAGGTTCAATGAATGGAATCTGAAAGGTAGGCCGTTCGCTGTGTCCTGTCATGTCTCAAAACTTAAAGAAAGAGCAATGAGTCACTCAGTCTCATGAAACTTGTGTTCACGGTACACACCCCTGTCACCTGCACAATCTGGGTCTTGCTCGGAGCACAGAGACCTTTGTTTGGTGTGGGCGGAGGAATGCAGGGCTCCTTGCCAGCACTGCTCCATGTGGAAACACTCCACACAGCACTGATAACAGGATCTGCTACACAAACTCAGAAGCTGAAAGTAGCGCGACATCGGTGTGAGCTTGTGTTTTTGTTTGAAAGATAACATTGATTTATACATCTTTTGTGTGTTGGTTTCCATCCTGAATCTGAGGAAAAAGGAATAATTTCAACCTGATTTATCCTTTGTATACAGAACATGTTTCAGGGTTCATGAGGTCACCCAAGAGCACTCGAGTCGTTATGTAAACTACGTAGAGGTAGAGTAGGTGTCCGAGATCGTGAGGAAGGCCAGACTGACAGTCTGGGCGGGACAGAAGTGTTGTTTCTCATCGCTTTCCCTCCACACTGCCAGCATACTGAAGGAGTCTAGATGATGTTTGGCTTCTGCCGATGAGAATGAGAGCTCAGCCTCATAAGTCACATGCTCTGATAGCTGAGCATGTGTCTGCAGAGAACAGGATCAAAAATAGACCCAAAAATATTGTCCTTTGGAATGAAAGCTATGTGAGATTACAGGAGGACTCAGATGGAACCTATTCAAGGAAGAGGCTGTTAGTGTAATTGTATCCCCTCGCTTTGTTTTTTCTTCTGTTTGTAATTAACGTGGGGGGTTACAGAGAATTTACAGGCCGTTGTTAACAGCCACCTGGAAGTAACTAACCTTGGCCTGAGAGAGAGAAGAAGAAGATTGGAAAGAGGAGAGGAGGATGTTTAGTGATAGAAACATACAAACATACAAATTGTTTAGTTGTAATATTATTCCTGTATCTCCTGGATCCATATCTCCATATATTGGCCAGGAGGAGTTTTCAAATTTCAACGAGCCCCTTCTGGTTTTATGAAGGTTAAATGAATAAAAATAAACCAAAAAATAGTCCAGAGAGAAAATAACAATTATGAAGTGCCTCACAGTGTGCAGTGCATCCTGAGAGAGTTCTGGATAACAAACACGAGGCATTTCTGTTTTCCCAGATGAGCCCAAGTCATGAGTGGGCGAGCTGAGGTTAATAAAAGTTTAGCTCCCAGAATGCATGGGGACATGTACTATCTTAATATAAATATATATATATATTGTACCTTTATGTTATCTTTGATAATTCTAGCAAGTGAATATTGTGCTCTTTAGGAGAAAGAAGGTAGAATTTTATTGAGAAAAATGGCTTGACTGATCACGTTATGGTATGTCTTATGGGGAATTTCCTCGAGCTCCTACAATGACTGTGGCACCAAAAAGAAAATGTTATGGACGGAAATGTAAAAATCCCAACAGTCAAACTGTTCTCTCTCTTTGACGCATGTCTTGAGACATGACTTGTGGTTGTCTCTAAGGTTGTCTGATTCCTTCAGTCTTTCAGTCCACCAGACGTATAACACTGTTCTTCTTTGGAAAAGCCACAGATAAACTCATGACGTGTCCACTACGTGACAACAGATAGGAGAAACCTGAAGAAATCTGTGAAGTCGGGAAGGATTTATTTGTTACAAATCATTTTCATATGATGTGTGAGCCTTAGACGCTTTCTAGCAGTCGAGCAACGTTTGGTCTGCTACCACTGTACGTGTTCTTTTCGGAGGAATACCTTTTTCTGACTTTGCTGAAGTAGATTCTTTGGATTCATCCATAAAATGAGTTTAGTTAACTCTGGCTACTTAATGACTAATCTGGTTGGTTTAGCGGATGTGGTTTCATTGGGTGGCTTAGTAGAGTGTTGTAAGGCTTTTACGGCAACCAATACATTTACATTTAGTCATTTAGCAGACGCTCTTATCTAGAGTGACTTACAGTAAGTACAGGGACATTCTCCCCGAGGCAAGTAGGGTGAAGTGCCTTGACCAAGGACACAACGTCATTTTGCACGGCCTGGAATCGAACTGGCAACCTTATGATTACTAGCCCGATTCCCTAACCACTCAGCCACCTGACTCCACAATAAACTACTACTCATTTCCGTTCTCTTGTTTGGTTCAGCATTTTAGATCACAGTTTGAATCACAATCATTCACAAAGGCCCTGTACATAAAAGGACAAAATGTTACAGTTTACAATTTTCTGCTGTCTGGTTAAATGGTGTGTGAAATGATGTCTGTACAAAACCTGATAGCGCTATGCCATTACTTCTCGAGGCATTTTAAACAAAACATCCCATATTTGGTTAGCTGATCCCTCATGACCTTATACAAGGTTGGTCCAAAAAATAGAAACTGAGGTCGGTCTTATGGGATGAGGGACAGTCTATTATCACAGAGGGGTGAGTAAAACTGAATGTCCTCATCTTTTTACATACTGACTCATTTGAGTCATCGGGATCAATGCTGAACTAGGAGTTTTGATGAATGAAGTCATGCTGTGGAATCCAGCAGCAGTCAAAATTGTTCGGACATTAAAGGTGTGAGTGGGAGATTTTAGCGAGGCCTCCTTAATCATAATCCATCCACTCGGTATCCAACCGATTGGAATCGTTGACCAGATGTATAGTCACTGTGCCGTACATTCACGACACAATGGAAGCTAGCCACTGTATCGTGTTACTCACAGGATGTCTGACGAGATATCTTATCTTAGAGCAGTCTAGGGCATTGGAAGGCAGACGACTGTGTCACAACACACCCGTACGGCAGGGAATTCAATAATCGACGGAAATTGAAAAATCCCAACTGTCAAACTGTGCTGTCTCTTTGACACATGTCTTGAGACATGACTTGTGGTTGTCTCTGAGGTTGTCTGATTCCTTCAGTTTTCATCAGACGTATAACACTGTTCTTCTTTCAAAAAGCCACAGATAAACTCATGATGTGTTCACTACGTGACGTCAGACAGGAGAAACCTCACATGATAACTGGTTAGTAGCTGAAATCACATGATGTAAGGACCCACACTGTTTCACCAGCAGTGGACGGCCATCTTGGACTGTTGATTTGAACCCAGTGGTCAAAATGACTGCAAGATGAGTGTTCCAAAGTTTCCCACACCCAACAGACTCTTGAAGCATTATTCATCACAAAAGTTAAAACATGCTATTTATCATCATGTTCTGCCGGTTTTAATCTGTTGTGAGAAAATAAATTAAAGTATGTATTAGGCTTCAGGACACAATGATAAAAGTGTCCTGAAGAAATCTGTGAAGTCAGGAAGGATTTATTTGTTACAAATCATTTTCCATATGTGTTAGTAGTTATCTTCATCATGGTGCAACAGTGTCAGAGGTCTGGATGTGGACAGATTTCACCCCCTGCTCTCCTCTGCTTTTGTCAGTTTTACAGCAAAATACGCCCCCATCCAGACCAAAATACATTCCACATCTGGAAGTTACTTTACACAGCCAGTGATTTTCTGAATTATATAATCGAAAGAAAAACCAAACTAACATCAAATATAAACAAACAAATGACGCTTGCTTTGTGTGTTCAGTCTAATGCTCTTCAGTTTCCGCCATGTTAGATGTCTTTGTGGTGAGACACACGGCCCTTTCCATATCGTGGTCTGTCTGGGTGACATCCCCTCAGAAGTGGAAGTTCACACACTGAGCCTTAGACGCTTTCTAGCAGTCGAGCAACATTTGGTCTGCTACCACTGTACGTGTTCTTTTTGGAGGAATACCTTTTTCTGACTTTGCTGAAGTGGATTCTTTGGATTCATCCATAAAATGAGTTTAGATAACTACTTCATGACTAATCTGGTTGGTTTAGCGGATCTGGTTTCATTGGGTGGCTTATTAGAGTGTTGTAAGTCTTTTACGGCAACCAATAAACTACTACTCATTACCGTTCTCTTGTTTGGTTCAGCATTTTAGATCACAGTTTGAATCACAAACATTCACAAAGGCCCTGTACATAAAAGGACAACATGTTAAGTTTACAATTTTCTGCTGTCTGGTTAAATGGTGTGTGAAATGATGTCTGTACAAAACCTGATAGCGCTATGCCATTACTTCTCGAGGCATTTTAAACAAAGCATCCCATATTTGGTTAGCTGATCCCTCATGACCTTATACAAGGTTGGTCCAAAAAACAGAAACTGAGGTAGGTCTTATTGGGTGAGGGACAGTCTATTACCACAGAGGGGGGAGTAAAACATTTTTCCTACTGAATCATTTGAGTCATCGGGATCAATGCTGAACTAGGGGTTTTGATGAATGAAGTCATGCCGTGGAATCCAGCAGCAGTCAAAATTGTTCGGACATTATAGGTGTGAGTGGAAGATTTTAGCGAGGCCTCCTTAATCATCATCCATCCACTCGGTATCCAACCGATTGGAATCGTTGACCAGATTGTGACATTCATGACACAATGGAAGCTAGCCACTGTATCGTGTTACTCACAGGATCTCTGATGAGATATCTTATCTTAGAGCAGTCTAGGGCATTGGAAGGCAGACAACTGTTTCAAAACACACCCGTACGGCAGGGATGGATCAACCTGTGTCCCTTCGTCTGCTTTCATCCACGTCAGCCAGGCGAGACCTCACATTCCTGGGCAAGCAGGGGCGAGCGGCAATGGTGGGGAGATGCCACACACGCGTTCGCACACACACACACACACACACATGTGCGCACACACACGCGTTCGCGCGCACACACACGCGTTCGCACGCACACACATGTACAGATCAGCTTATTGTTCACGACCCATTATATTGTGTCGTAATTATACTCAAAGGAGGTCTAACTGCATGTTTTTGTTGTGGAAAAATCTGGGACATAAACCAGACACTCAAATGATACTTTCAAATCCACCAACATGTCAAAACAAAACATTTTCTTCCTAATTCTCTCTGGGCAACAGTTGTCTCCACTTTGAATCCATCAGTTTCTGGGGCCCAGCGTGTGGGTGTTTGTTTAGCATCTGCATGGTGAAAGACCATTAGCTCTGATTACTGTGCCGTCTACAGTGCCCGAGGCTTTGTTATTCTAGCTCCCAGTTCTCAGGACTTCAAGAAGCACAGAAGAAGAAGAAAACTCTCCCCGCGGCAACCTTGTCAGAGCAATAACCAGATAATGACACGTGAACCTCGCTACCCTGGACGTGTTGGGTTTGGTACTAGCTGGTCAGACGGGAGGGTTGAGGGTTTGTCCCCTACACGGCCCCTTGTTGACACTCCTGCTCTGACTCAGATGGTGCTGAGAACAGAGTTCTGTCAGGGCTAACTCAGCCCTGTTATGGCAGGAAGCTCTCTCTGCCTCCTCACCTGTTTTGACAGTGTTTGCACACTGCCCATGTGATGCGCTGTTGGGCCTGTGGATGATGTGTGTCATGACGAAGCAGAGAGAGATCACCATAAAAACTGCGGAGGCACTCCCTAATGTGTCTCGCCTTAATGTTACACTATGGCTGGTCGTAGCCAATTGGACCTTCCCCAGAGTCCAGGCTTCTTCTGGGCAGTGGGTGGAGGCTTAAACATGGCAGGAAATGTGCTGTGTCCAGTAAACACTCAACCATAACAATGGCTTAAGGGCTTTTTCCTAAATGGTCAGAGTATCACAGTAAAAGAATGTGGTTGTTCCTTGACATACACAGTTGTTGAATTTAAAAGATTGCTGAGATTATGCAGAACAAATAATCTGCTTTTAGGGTTCGGTTTACGACCAACCCAGATTGCTTAGAAAAGGGACACATTAATAAACTGACATTTGGACTATTTCTTTCTCATTACCTTGAGTTTCACTAAGAGTTGTTTTCAGTATTGAGTCGATAATGTGGTGAGAGAATAGGAAAGTTGTAAAATAATCATTTCCCCAAAAGAAATCCAGCTTACTCGGCTGCAGTACATTATGTCCAATGAAAACAAACATGAGGAAGATTAATTCTGTAATTCTGTATTGCCCGTTATCTACCACTAGAGTGAGGATTACAGAGGGTAATTTTCCCCCCCCCCAAAACAGCGTGGGAAATCTCTTCCCGTGCATCTGGATATTGTGGACCTCCTACATGACTGACCGCTTTCTTCACATAAACCGCTGTAAGTGCCCATCTCTCGCCCGGTTTAATCTCCTCATACTGGGTACAAACAACACAACACCACAGACCTTCTGGCACCTCTCCCAGGAAGTTCAAACAGGGCTGGCCTCTTGCCTGGTCCAGTGTCATTTATTTTTGCACGGTAACTATTGGCAACCAATCCCTCTGGGTTCTGACATCTCCGGTCACAGCTGCATGTTCACAAATCCGTGCGCTCCACAACCTCTGTGGACGGACCCCCACCGGCGACTAGAGGAACGGACACTTGTTGAATGGGGAGTGCACGTGGAAGAGTGGTTTCAAAAGCTGGGCGTCTGTTGGCCTGGATGGCATGTTTAATGACTGTGACCTCACTGAAGAGAAGTGGTGCGTATGTCTAGTACAAGAAAAAGACATGAAGGTGTCTGGCTGTGGTAACGGAACCTTGAAGTTAACAATAGATCAAACGAGCGGGCCTGATGTGAGGTGACAACACAGTCATCGGCATATCATAACCTACATGTGCCGTAATCACAGCTTGCACTCGGATGGTTGTAGCTCGTATTCAGGTCATTGATTTGAACTGCGGCAGTCTATCAGTGCGAAAGCGCACGTGTGCAAGTCGTATTGTTTGATCAAGGCAAACAAACCTCTGTGACTGAAACTTTTGAATCGCTATCGGTCATCTGCGAGCTGCACAATAAGCAGCTTTTCTGTGGCTTTGTCCCTTGCGTGAACCGTGGTCAGACACTCAGACAGCACACAGAAAAGCTCTGCCTCCGCCAGCTCTGCAGCACTCTAAACACAGCAAAGGCACGTCTGCTCCATTTAGCGAAGGAATGCAGGTCAGTGTGTGTTTAGTGTAATCATTGATCAGGATCTTATCCATGCAACGTGTTCTCTTCACAAAGAAAATCGGAACTTGCTTTGAAAGTTATGTTGGCTAGTTAATGAAATCCTAGCAATGGTTTGGAATGTAGGATGATCAGTCTTGGTGTCAATAGGCACCAAAATGAATTTCTATAGAATTTCGGAAATTACGGTAATTCTAGAACCCCCCCAGGTGCTTCTGCAATGGTGTTCCGCTTCTGCTATGTGGTTAAGATTCCATTTTCATTCTGACAAGTTCATACTCGTACCGCTGCTTGCCCTACCTCATCCACAGTGTAGCCTATCAGCCCCCATCAGCCTGTTGCATAACATTGACATTGTAAACAGGATGTCCGTCTAGTCCCTACAGCTACACAACCATCAAATCGTCTCTATGACCCTCCCACTCCGCACCAGAAGGTAGAAGGTAAAAGAGTAACTGTTGAGTAGCTAACTAGCTAACAACAACAGGATGCGTGTCTGTTTGCATCCCTAAAGAACAAAGGCCCCTGTGAAAACATTAGATGTGTGTGTGTGTGTTGGGGGGGGGGGGGGGGGGTCAACAATTATGTTCACACAGCTGGGAACCAGGACCACAAACTGTGCAGTAAAGTCAAATGATATTAATAGAATCACAGAGAGAGAGAGAGAGAGACAGAGACAGAGAGAGAAAGAAATGAGAGAGAGAGAGAAGCAGGGGCAGTTCTTAAGGGGGGGGCAGGGGTCCAGTGCCCCTGTGATTGGATCCCCTTGTGGTCCCCCTAAATGTAGACTCTGAATAATTAATAACAGTAATAATATTAACAGGAAGAAAGCTATATGACAACACTAATGGGTAATGTAACTGGCCTCTCAAACAATACAACCCAAGCCCCAGCTTGGCCCCACCAGTTGGAATCTCTCTGAGTGAGAGAGAGAGACAAAGAGGGAGGCCCCATTCAGATTGGATATGAGTTCACTGAAGGACACAGCTAAACTCCTGTGTTAACAAGAGAAACGTTGTAACAGCAGCTACCAGCGATGGACCACAGCCTGTTGTGGGACTTCACCAGGAGACAGGGCGATATGAAATAACGCTTGTCAGTTAGCTCATGAGAATGTCAAAATCAGCTGTTCATCTCCTCTATAGAATGGAATCCCAGTCAAAAAAATTGTTAGGGCTAAACCATAAATTGCATGGGTCTGGTTTGAATCCCTGTGATTTCACACAGTCCTCCGTTTAAACCTGCGGGCCTGTTTGATCCAACTGCAGACTACTCATGAGGTCAATCGTCTCATTATATGAACTGACAAAAGTCACATTTTCATTTACTGGAAGTAGATCCTCTTGACAACACATTAACCCTCGTGCTGCCTTCGGGTCACATGACCCAAAGGTTCATAACGAACCATCATTGTGTTTACCCAATTTTACCCAATACAAAAACAAATAAAAATACTTTTCTTTTAACCTTCGCAATGTGGGGGGTCTGAGACAGCCCAACGGTTAAAAGAAAATGCTTCACTTTGTTTTTGTATGCGGTAAAGTTGTCGCAATACGACGGTGGGTCACAATGACTGATGGGTCAGAACGACCCGAGGAGAACACAAGGGTTAAAGGAATATTTTCGCTAACGCTTTAAACAGGAAAATGAGCCACACTTTGCCCTTTTATCTTCTGACACCACCAACAATGGAAGACATATGTGTTTTTACAATTTGTATAATTGATAATCTTCCAGGCCATATTCATGCCCTATTTATAACCTGTTTTTCCTTTATGTGGCTCATGGAATAACCGTCAACCCTGCCAGCAACTACAATAATAGACTTTAAAGCATGACTGGACATCATACAGCAATCTCTGCAAAACTAGATTATATTAATAGTTCCATTACGCATTATGACACAAAATCCGCAGAGATCCATTAATCTAAACCCCACATTGACCGCATTTCTGTGACTCACTTCGAATCTCCCAAGTATGGAGAAAAGTTGGAATTCACCCTTAATTCAGAGCAATCCCTCGTTTTCTCATTCGAAGCTGGTGTGGAGCTCAATCTTCCCTTGCGTGGGCTTTGGAACGGGTAGACAGAGAAAAGAGCAACCGTGCAGTTTCCCCAATACACTCCCCGAGTATTATCACGCTTTCCTGCAGTCCCTTTGGGACGTGACGGGTAAAGTAATTAGCGCAGTGCGCCCAGTGCAGCGCTTAGCTGCCTGGGAAAGTGAGGAACAGAGGATTCAATAAGCATGACCATGTTCTATATTAAGACAATAGAAAGAGGCCAGTGATGACATTCTAATGTGAAATTCCTGTAGCTAATTGGACCACAATAGTTTTTCATCCACGGATGACCATGTGTATGATGTTTTCCGGTCTGAAATGGAAGCAGTAATTAATGCAGGATGAATGGAGACTTAACGCTGGTTAGGGTGTTAGCTGTCTGAGTAATGGCTCCTTTGAAACTATTATTTGTATTATACTGTACAGTTAATTCCCTTGGGCTTTGCTGGGTTTAGTTTGGGAACAAGTTATTTTGTTAATCAAAAGAAAACAGAATTCAATACTCCCCAGCATCTTGCAAGTGCCGAAATGTGTGAATCACTGTGTTATTCTGTCGGACTTCTCAATCCATCAACAGGAGTGCAAGTCTTTCAATATATAGTGCCTATAATTAGCCTATGCTTGCATAAAATAAATGCAAATAAACAACCACTGAGAAATGCTACTTTCTTATAGTTCAGTGTACAGAAGGCCTAGTCCTATATACTTTGTATATAGGACTAGGACTTTGCTTACACACATTTTGTTTGGTTTATTTAATTCATGGGACCGTTCACATTTAGCATTAGTCAGTGCTAGTCATGCAGTGGACCACGTGGTCACATATTTAACCACCTGTCAGGGACTTTCTGAGCGTCGTTCAATGAAAAGTGTTAGTCTTAGTTTCAGCCTCTTCAGTCAGTACTTTCAGGGCATTCAAAGCCTCAGGCAACCCAAAGTTCTGACTGGGCTTTGATTAGCATATTTTTCTATTGAAGTAAGTTTCGCTTGGCATGATGTCCCAGTTGAGGTTGCCAGCGGTGCCAAACACATTGGTATTCCATGGTCGCTTTAGACTAGAAAAGACGCAGTTTTCCACTGTCAGGCGACCACATGAATGGATCCAACCATGTTGCCATGGCATCACACAATATGATTAGGCTGTCATTTGATTGTAAACTTTAGGAAAATCTTCTTGTGTGTTTTCCCATAACTTCTAAATAAAAGCAATGTTCTTCTATGCTGAAGGATGTGAAGGGCAGTGCATGCCTTCTCTGTTAGAAATTATCTTACTTTCCCGTGATGACATTTGCAGTATACCTATTGTCTGGCTAGTCGTGTAAGGGATTTAAAGTCCAGCATTAGGCCTACATCATGCAGTTTTACGGTACATGTGGATATGAGACTGACTTGCCAATAGCAACATGTCAGCCATTCCTGCACAGGCCAAAGATTATAGGCTATCGGTTTCCAATGAATGACAAAATGAGTCGTAAATGTAGCCTAATTTGAAATGGGCAAGACAGTAAATGCGAGGCAACTGCAACCCAGCACAAAATGTTTCAAGGATGTAGCCTATTTTAATGAGGTTTGGCTGCATTTTCACTAAATTAAAATTGGGCATCGCTGACACTGGTCTAACAGGTGTAACAATACGAAAATAACATGTTTAGCCTATCTTTAGGGCATTTCGATGGCGGAGTTGCGGTTGATATGAGTTTAGCGTAAATAGTATGAGCACACAAGCCTGTACTGAAAAGCCCATCCCACTAAGCGACACAGAGCGCAACCGACGTGCCTTATTTGGCAAATCGATGCGTCATTTTCATTCCAGACACAAAAGCCTATTCCACAGATTTATAAAGCTGTCCGCGGCAGAACGGAATTCATTTACACTAACAAGTTTGAATTACTGACCAAAACCAACCTACAGGACTGGACCGTGTCTGGATTTAATTTGCCCTGCTAAACAAGACGATAGAGCCTTCTGTTGAATGCTCACTTGCAGTGTTACTTCAGAAAGATACCTTTTGGAAACTAAAGCTGCTTGCGTTCACCTGGATAAAGCCTCACCCAAATCCACTTTCAACAGTACTTACGCCAACGTTTTACATTCCTCAAAGCAAAATGTTGAAAACTGGAAAAATGGTTTGCCTTATGACATTGTTTATGACCGTCCTCTTAACAGACATAGCTTCAGGTATGTAACACTCGTGATTTGTCTAAAGTGGCCCCTCGGTCGGATTAACTCTATTGTTATTTAATTGCGTTATGCAGCCTTGCTTGCTAGAGCTTAATACATAACATTGAGCATTGAAGTTTTCTTTTGTTTTGTATCGTTGTAGGAGAGTATCCAAAGGCACAAAACGTCAGTTGGTCGTCTTTCAACTTCAAAACGCTGCTTATGTGGAGTCCTAAACCAGTTAACTATTCCTACACAGTTGAATATTCAGTGTAAGTATATATTTTCTCATAGTCTTACTTTCCCAATGAAGACAATGTTTCGCAATACAACAAGTGATTGTTAATTATTTAACAGTGCGTGTATACCTTAGCCTACACATGATTACACAATGCATGTTCACTACTGTCTGAATGCTTCATTGACCTTGAGAATGCATTTGCTTCTATGTAGGTTACTCTTGACACTGATACGATTTCAATATTGATCCCTTAAAAGCTTTTACTGTAATTGATGCACCTTTGTCTGGTTTATAGATCAATGGGATATTAAGTCCTAAAACAGGTGTAATAAATGTCTAGGAACAAGATAAGAGTTCAGGATATGGTCAAGTTAGAGGTGACAGTTACTTATTTAGGCTTTAAAACCACACCCAATGAACGAGCCTCATTGTTCAGAAATCCAATAGTCCAACAGTAAGAAACCTTTCAGAGTGTTAAAATGAGGATCTCTCTTGTGTCTCAGCCTCGGTCAGGACAGACAGACGAACCCCCACTGCATCAGAACCACAGAGACCGAGTGTGACCTGACCACTTCTTTGACCGACATGAATGCCACCTACTCAGCCGACGTCCTCTCAGAACCTCCTCTCGGTGGGACCTCTGACATCATCGAGTTCCCGCACACGCGCTCCGAACGCTTCTGTCCCTACAAAGACAGTAGGTATCCCGGCAACGACCGAACGACTCACTCGACCAGATGCCTTTCATCCAGAGCCCACTGACTGTTTGAGATGCCTGTGTCCCCAAGTGTGACAGGTGGCAAGCAAGCATGACAAACTCCTGCCGTTTCCTCCACATCCAGCTCAAATAGGCAGACCGGAGGTGACGGTGGAGGTCAGCGAAGACAAGAGGAAGATCACGCTGCACGTCAAAGACCCTCTCACGGCGTTGTTCAGGGACAGCAGAGCTCTGAGCATCAGGGACGTGTTTGCTGACGACCTCCAGTACAGAGTCACCTACAGGAAGGCTCAGAGCACTGGCAAGGTAGGACCAGTAGGGGGAGTCAAAGGAAGGGGACCTGTGAATGTTGAGAATATTTAGGTCACGTCGTATTTAGGATTGATTTATTAAGAATTGAACATTTAAAAACCACGCAGGGCTTTGTTCTTGTCTTTTGTAGACGTCAAGAAAACGTTTGAGAGGAGTAGGACCTAGATTTCCAAGGCACCTGTACACTTGTTGTAATTGTTCCGAATAAACAAACACATTCGAGACACAAAGTTGAGCTCTCCGATAGAATGTCCACATTAAAGCATGTGGGAACATCCCAATCTTCCCTGTTTTGGATCTCATCGCGGCCTTCAAATACAAACACGGAATACAGCAAGTAGATCAACCACTGTAACCCCCCCCCCCCTCCCCCCGCCCTGGTTCCCCGTCCAGAAAGTGACGACGTCGGAGAGCAGTGTGATTGTGATCGAGTTGAGGAACGAGGACCGAGGCCAGAGCAACTGCTTCAACGTGCAGGCCTTCATCCCCTCCCGCTCCCCAGACCAGCAGCTGGGGGAGCCCAGCCACACCGTCTGCTCCCCGGACGAAGGACAGACCTTCTTCGAGGGTAAGGAGGATGAAATCATGTGGGACAATCATGCAGGACAGTGGGCCCTGAGGACCAGGGATTAAGACCTCTGACTTAGCAGATGCTTTCACCCAAAGCGACGTGAAGGATTTGAACCTGGGATCTCTCAACCTGCACGCAAATGTTCTATTGCTGGGCTATGACTTAGCCAACACTTCTGAGGATTTGATTTGTAGGGGTTTTGTTGATAGGGGTGCTGTGTCACTGATCACAACATCATTATTGGTAGAGATTTATCCCATCTACAGTGTGTTGTAATACAACACGAGCTGAATCGGCACACCCAATCAATTACGCCACACAAGTATTGCAAAAAATGTGAACTATGTTTCATTTCTGTGGTGCTCTCCCAGTGTTGTAGCCATCTCTAAGATTCTGTCCATTTCTAGTTGTTCGCTAAATCTAGTTTCTGTTCTGGACACTGCCTTGTAAGCAAGTTGTGCAGTTTAGCACTTTGTGGGTCAAGAACAACATTCTCAATAGAATTTGTTTTTGTTCTTGATAGAACGGCAAACAATATTGGATGTTCTCACTTATCCCTGTCATTCTTAATTTACAGAGTATGGGATTGGCGTGATCGCATTTGGCCTCCTCATCATTGTGGCAGTCATATCTGCGGTCATTGCATTCACCGTGGTGTGTTGCAGAAGGAGCAGGAGGAGAGCCAATCAAAGGGAGAAAGAGGGAGTGCCTCTCCGCGCTGTGTAGGAGTGTATATCTAATACACCCTTTGGAACAGAAGGAGTAGGAGTGTGTGGGTCAGATGGCTGAGCGGTGAGGGAGTCGGGCTAGTAATCTGAAGGTTGGCAGTTCGATTCCCAGCCGTGCCAAATTACGTTGTGTCTTTGGGCAAGGCACTTCGCCCTACTTGCTTCGGGGGGAATGTCCCTGAACTTACTGTAAGTCGCTCTGGATAAGAGCGTCTGCTAAATGTGTACCTAACACACCCTTTGGGACAGAAAAAATACACCTGGATAAGATCTGCCTTTCAAAGGAGGTCTTGGTTCACATTCCTTTGTCAAACACTGGAATCATTTTGTTTCTGTGAAACCACTAAATATATATTTTAATAGTTTTTTAAAATTATTAACACTTAAATGCTGAAAAATATTTTTAGGTGACTGGTACTGTACATTTACTGCTGTAGTGACATCTACCTTTTTTACAAACACTCCCTATGGTTCTTATTTAATATATTTGCATTTTGTACTTTCTAACTTAAAGATAATTGGGAAATATTACATGGTTTTGGGAGATTGTTGAATCGTATTGTGGGAAATCTAATAGAATGATATATTTTATTTTTGTATTTAAAAAGTTTTTATTGGACTGTGCTGCCACTAATGTATTTCTACTTTTTGTTCAAAAAGGTTTCAATGATCAGTATGTTTCCATCAAAATAAACCTTTAAAATCATTGACAAATTAATTTATTGATTTATTTTATAGAAATTTAGAAAAATTAAGGCAAAGTCATACGTTGCTTTGTATTTCTAAAATAAAAGGTTAAAAAATTCTAGGCAGAAAGTGGTACTACGCTGGAACCCTGGAACATAGAGTGGGTTTTCTTGTAAGGGTTTGAGGGATGACCTAGTGGTCACTGTTCTTTTCACGGCAGCGCTCAGCTGAAGTGCATCTTTCTATCAGCACCCTTTTCCTTCTTCTCACCACCTGTTCCCTGTTGTGCGCTGATTACACACCTTATAAATATCCTGTTTTCCCTCCTTCTTTGCTGAAGAGTTTTGTGGTGTTGACGTGTTCCATATCGTGCGACATGTTTTCTGTTCCAGCCACCGTGGGACGCATTCCTACACTTCCCTGGATTTTATGGGATGCCTTACCGATCCCGGACCTTGCCTGAACTGACACCGTTTTACGGATCACCCTTTGAAATTACCTGCTACGGCTTATTTACCGTTTTGTTTTCCGCGCCTTCTGCTTGTGTGATATTCAGTTGTTCGTTAATAAACTTTCCATTCCGCAATACTCATTTGGGTTATTTTGTATTTGACCACCCTTACATACGTAAAAAATACGTTTCATCACTTCGAACATTTTCAATTCATACTTGAAATGTACAATCAAGTGGTTTCACACTTTAAAACATAAAACACTATAATTGACGTGTTTATAATTAAAAAAATTATAATCACTATAACATTCACATACAGTACGTACAGGTCTGTACAAAAGTCTTAGGCACCTAATAATTTTACATAAATATGATCTTACATATTCATGTTTTGTCTTCTGAATCACTACCCTAAAGTATAAAGTGCAACGTTGAGAACCTTTTTGTTTCGTCTTTTCTATTTCATTATTTCCCAAAGTATTTTTGTTTTACTTTAAGTATTTAATTTGTATTTGTGCCTAAGACTTTTGTACAGTACTATAGGCTATATGCCAGACTGTAAACACAGCTGACTCTCCACTCAGGCCTCTTAATTGTTCACAGTTTGCGCTTATCCATTTTTGTTTGATACACACATTTCCCGTCTGTCTGAATGTAGCTGACCGTCATCTCCGTCTCTGTGACTTCAAAGAAAGCGAATCCTCCGGACGTTTGATTGACAGCGCTGGAGAACCGTTGCCAGGACAACGGGATGCTCCGTTGGTGGGAGGAGTCGTGGTCGTCGAAGTTCCCGCTCCCGCTGACCACGTAGGAACTCCCATCATCCTCTCTGATAAACTGATGCAACAATCTGAATCAACTTTACCGGTCAGGTATGTGTAAATACGTAAGGAATCTGACTCAGGTTTTTACACTGCTTTCAACGTACTCACAAAGAAGTAGGCATAAAACTCAAAACTAGGTTGAGCAAATAAAGGTAAAAACGACAAGTAAAATCAGGTTATCGAAAGCATAACGTCAACAGAGATGAATTCAGATGAACCGTACAAGCTGTGGGCTCGTCTTCCCTTGTCAAGATGGAGAAGATGACGAGACAACATTAGGACGTCGTCCTCCTGCTCACCTGGTTGTCGTGGTCGTGTCCGCACAGGTAGACTGTCACAGCGTACTTCTTCAGCAGCGGTCTCAGACGGTCCACAAGGCATGTTGTGGGGCCGTGGTGACCGATGGACCAGACAGGATAGTGCCCTGCCACGACCACAAACTCTGACCTGTGGGAGGGGGGCGGAGCTAGGAGGATTTTGTTTTGCATTTGTCATGCTGTATTGGACAGTTTGAAGTGAAGTGTGACAGGAAAGGCAGGGAAAGAGAGACAGACAGGGGAAGGCATGCAGCAAAAGGTCCAGGCTAGATTCGAACCCAGGCCTAGATTCGATGACAACATGTCTTATTTGATGTTATACGGAACTAATTTTAACCATGAACCTAGAGGATGCTAGGGCGAATCGTCGCTATCAACCCAAAGTCCTGTTCGCAGGCAACCTAGACCAACCTAGATAAACGCAGTCAAAAATCTGGGTTTTCACATTGACCAGTGTGAGGGAGTGAGCCAACATAATCACATAGCAGGAATGTGTGTTTGTAGCAGTTCGGAGGACAGCTCCTCAGTAGCGCTGACTTCAGACTGGAGGAGTGAGAGAGGGGAGAGAGGCTTTCTGAGAACAAGCCCTACTGTTATTACATTCCTGCTCTGAGACCTGAACAACAGCACGTCACTTACTCCTTATGGGATCTTCAATCATCCGTATTTACACACACACTAATTGGGTTGTTTTTTCAACTCTTCGCTTTGCCAAAAGGGATGCTTTGTGCAACACGACTGTTGGCAGTGGCTTGCATTGCATGATAGGGGAAACTCAACTCACCCCATTTCTGCAGATAACATTTGTGACGGAACACAAACGACATCCACGCGGCTCTAACGCGTGGGAAGTCACGTCTACGTTTGATCCCCGATGCTAAACATCGGCGAGTCATCTTAGAAACACAACCAAGAGTCCTGTATCGTACTTGCTGTTTGCCAGGCGAGAGTTGATCCAGCTAAGCTGCAGGTCGGCAGCGCGGGGGTCCTGGCAGCCCCCGGGTTGGAGGCGGTCGTAGGTGTTCCCGCACAGCACCACCGTGTCTATCATCAGGACCGTCACCGACACGTTCGTGTGTGGAACCTGGAAGTTCAGCTCGTAGTACAGCTCTGGGTAATTCCTACAGAGTTCCACACAATCATCACCGCGAGCGTTAGTGGGAATATGATGCTGTGTCAAATCAATCGATAAAATATGAATATTCTTCTAGTATATACGTATCGCTTATACTACACATTTACATATTTAAAAACAACAATTTCCAATTTCACTGGAAGTATTCCAAGCAGGGAGCCCACCATCTCTCTGATTGGTTGGAATAGGCGATTTGGGCGTACACGTTTCCACGGTGATCGTGGTTCCCCGCCACGAGGTACCAGGGGATGCCTCGCAGGGAGGGCAGGGAGAACACGTTCTCAAAGGTGTGCTGCAGGCCAGACAAACACACGACATCTAAAGGAACACGACAGAGATGGATGCAGGTGGCTGCTGCTGACTCGTGAAGCAGGCGTCATGTTTAAACCTGCTACGAGAGGCCACAAGAGGGCACCTGCTTCACTGTTCAGACAGGAAGCCCGCACAATGTTTCTCTGAGGTAAGAAGCAGTCGTTGAGCCGCAGTACTGTGTTCCCTATTCTCTATTCAGTTCCCCTTAAATGCCCAATCGAAACCCACTCAGTGGAATGACAGATACCGTGTTATTGCTCTGAGCGGCAAGAAACAAGGAAGTGACAGTTTAAAACAACTGTGCCAAACACATCTTCTACCAACCGTGTCATAAAACCAGACACCTCAACCCTCTTTCCTCCCAGATGAGACTGTGCATGAATCATAACGTGACATATTGTGTGCTGTGTTAATCCCGTATGCAGACGGTGTGTTCAGACTGTGAACTGGCCTTGAAGCGATGGTCATCCACGTTTTTCACCCCGTCGAAGTAGAAGTGGTCTCCCAGGCTGAGGATCAGGTCGAGGCCTGTGGTCTGGGCCACCGCCCCCAGACTGGCGGCGATGGCGCTCTCGTGAGGGGTGTGGTAGGGGGGCAGGGGGATGCCACCCCAGTCCCCCAGGCCCGCGAAGCGCAGGGCCGCTGGGGAGAGGTGGAACACAACCAGGCTTAAACACAAACACGAAACAGCCATGCTTAACCACAAACCCACTGCACAGACATGATTCTCTCCCCCTCCCGTCCACCCTCTCTCTCTCTCTCTCTCTCTGGTGGCACCTGGGCTGGGCTGACTGCATATCGGATGACGGTACACGATATTCTGAATTCAAGTCGCCATTGTGAAAGCATTCACGAGGCAATCGGGGCGATACCCTGAGGAATTGCAATAGACTGTACCTTGCTCGGAGGAGTGACTCAGCGGCCATATGCAGGTAAGCAAAAGCAGCAGGTCCTTTCCAGCCATGGTGGAACACCTGTCCTGGCGCTGACGAGGAACCAAGCAAGCCCAGAACAATCCCTGAACAGTCAGCGTTGACACAGACAGACAAGATCTCGAGCGAGCCCTGACATTCGCTTACTCTTTTGTCAAAGCTGAAATAGAGCAAATGGCAAAGTGTTGTTGTGGTTTCAGTATAACTTCCTGCTTAGGGTTAGGCATCAGCTGACACAGTCAAACGTTAACATTCCATCGAGTCAACGGTCATGCACCTTGCCTCTTTACGACTGGCTGAGAGTTGCTGACATCATCCTCCCAAAACTGACTAGCAGCACACAGAAACCAAGAATCCGGAGAGTTTATTACAGTTTAATGAGTACTATATTGATACTAAAACCCACAAAATGAGTTCTAATGTGGTGAGGTACGAAATCTTTTAACTTCATCTAACCCTGCTGTGTGTCTCTTATGTCATGTCACACGTTAACAAACTGTAGAGAATAAACCGGCACAGTCAATAGGCACTAAAATGTTGTTTCCTCTGGGTTAAGGAAACTCAAGCACTGCGTTTCCTCAAAGCCCAAGACAGTAGACAGGTTCATTGTTTCTTAACCCTCGTGCTGCCTTCGGGTCACATGACCCAAAGGTTCATAACGAACCATCGTTGTGTTTACCCAATTTTACCCAATACAAAAACAAATACAAATAATTTTCTTTTAACCATTCCAATGTGGGGGGTCTGAGACAGCCCGACAGTTAAAAGAAAATGCTTCACTTTGTTTTTGTATGAGGTAAATTTGTCACAATACGACGGTGGGTCACAATGACTGATGGGTCAGAATGACCCGAAGATAACACAAGGGTTAAGACAACCCTCGACCTCTCCCCCGGTAAGGTATGGAGCCTGACACTTGAATAACTTCCCCCTGCTGCCTCACCTGGGCCTGGGGGTGGGGGACAGCCTGTCACTGCTAGAGAATAGGAACACCGGAGCTGACAGCAGTTTGTGTCACAACCCTTTCAAGGTGAGGGAGTTTCTACGGGTGGGTTAGATAAGACTTCCTGAACAGTTGACAGTGAAATGATGTTCTGTACTCTGGGAGAAATGACTCGTGCTTACATTTATAACAATCAGTAGATCAGCTATTTTCTTTTATCTGAT
The DNA here is from genome assembly GCF_963692335.1 of Osmerus eperlanus. NCBI lineage: Eukaryota > Metazoa > Chordata > Actinopteri > Osmeriformes > Osmeridae > Osmerus > Osmerus eperlanus. The sequence goes on along the minus strand of NC_085032.1, from coordinate 6,726,678 downwards.
CCTGTATTGTCTTATTATTCATTCATATCCTACGGTAACCTAGTATGTTCTGATGTCACGGGTCTGTAACGTAGTATCTGCATGATTGAATAACGCCTGTCGGCCATTTGTTATCTTTGCATTTCCCTTTCTGCTATAAAATTGTTCCTCTGACCTTCGTGCCTCAGAGAGACTTTGCTAGTACAGCTGTGTATCTGAACTAGTCATTTCCACGTTGAAGTCACTTCAGTCTCCCTCTCCAATCAGCCGGTTGTCTAGTACGTATAATCCCAGGACCTAACCTGTGACTCACATTCAGTTCAGTTGGAGACAGAGCTCTTCTTCCAGTCTTCTGAGTGTGACCTCTCACCCAGCTATCCAGGACAGCCAGGACACGTCATCCTCTGTTTTCCTTGTGCCACACTCTCTCCACTTTCAACCTCTCACACACACTCGCAGGGTGCACTTTAACCCTCGTGCTGCCTTCGGGTCACATGACCCAAAGGTTCATAACGAACCATCATTGTGTTTACCCAATTTTACCCAATACAAAAACAAATAAAAATACTTTTCTTTTAACCTTCGCAATGTGGGGGGTCTGAGACAGCCCGACGGTTCAAAGAAAATGCTTCACTTTGTTTTTGTATGCGGTAAAGTTGTCGCAATACGACGGTGGGTCACAATGACTGATGGGTCAGAACGACCCGAGGAGAACACAAGGGTTAAGGACACAAGCAGCTCTGCAGTAAACACCGACTCAGACTTCCCCCCCAAATTAATCAAAACAAACCACGGACAAACATTTTTTTAATGAAAATGCATTTGTCATACAGTTTAATGCAGGTCAATGCACTTCTTGTGCCTATTACCCTGTCTACATTGGTTTCAGAAAATAAAACCAACCCGGAGGCATGATTTTACAGTTGCAAAATGTGATTTTACATCCGACTTGTAAGTACTATTATTATCATCGTCATTGAGAACAAACAGGAAACCGTCAGGTAGCTAGGCAACACGGGACAATGGCAAAAGTGGAGAATGAAGGCTTCTAGGATATCGTGTTCTGTGCACCATCGTAAACCAAGACAGTCCTTGTTGGTGCTTTAATACAATCTCCCGAACACTTTATTGTTCATGATTCATAAAGTGCTTCAATCACTTTAACCCCACCCTGAAGCGAATCCTCTCCTGCTCAACAAATCAAATTTATTTGTATAGCCCTCAACCTCCCTCACACACCGTCACCACTGGGCAGCTACAAACGGAAGGGCCTGAGCTGGACTAGAGCTCCTCCCCTCCCGCTGACATCACCACAGCCAGGAGAGTCATTCCAACCACACGAGTGACGCTTCAGGTAAGAGAAGACAGAAGTCTTTCAGCGTGGAGTCTTCCGCCATCAGCACTCCCAACCACAGGCTAGATTACAGTAAAGGCAACCAGGAGCTCCACTTGCATACTGCTCATAAAAAAGGCAGATGCATATACTGACGCTCAGGGAGACAATTAGAGGACCACTGGCTTTAGCTCTCTGGGTTAATCCATTGGAATATAGTGACTGAAATAATTTCAAAACATAATTTTGCTTGCAGGCATATAATGCAAACTTCAGCTCATCTGGATTTTCCCATTAAATCTCAAAGTTTTGGCCCAATGTCAACAGTGAATTGGACCATAAATTACAAGTTATTTACAATCACCGTGGACAAATAATGAATTAGACTAACAAATACAGCTTTGTCAAAACAAAAAAAACGGATATCACATTGATTAAAAACAATATTGTCTAGCTTTAGTTTACAACTTGTCTCTAGTGCATAATTAGTGTGTGTGTGTGAGAGTTACTGTCTGACATTCGTCTAGGAACCAAACTCCACCGTTTCCTCGGTGATGGGTTTAAATTCGTAGTTCCCTCTTCCGTCCATGTGGAGGTAGTACTAGAGACAGGGTGAGAAACACGCCGTGAGTGACACACCCTGTTAGCATAGTGACACGTCCCCTGCCCTAGCAACCCCCCCTGCTGCCATAGCAACACACCCCTACCCACTACCCTAGCAACATATCTACTACCACAACACACCCCCTTATCCACAAAATCTATCCACTACCATAGCAACCCCCCTTGCTCCAGTCAGAGCCCCGGAGGCTGCAGTTCTTACCTCATGATGCTTCCACAAGGACTTCCTGTGTGACACGGTGAACAGACTGATGCCCACCTGCAAGAGAGGAGCCCAGTCAGCAGAGCCAGGGGAACACACACTCATGAAAATAAATACACACAAAATATTAGGAGACATGGTGGTAGTATGCTATGGAGAGAGTTAGTACGCTACTGAGACAGACTTAGTATGCTACTGAGACAGAGTTAGTATGCGTGTTAGGTTTGTACCGTTCTACAATGGCTGTAGATGTAGTCCTCCACATCCACGCTGACAGCACTGGTACACTCATCCAGGATGGCAAACTGGGGCTTGTGGTAGAACAGCCTGGCCATCTGGAGAGAGAGAAAGCAGGGGCTCAGTCAAGCAGTAACCAAGACCCTGTGGCGTGTTTACTCGTTAAGCAGCACCAGTTTAAAACCGATCCTGTAACCGTAACAGCTGGCTGGCCCTCTCTGTAGATAGATGAACAGGATCTCATGTAGAAACAGTGCCGTGCTTAGTGATGTGAAAAGCAACGAGATAACGGTTCTCAGGAGAGAGAAACGAAATGGTTCTCTGCAAACAGGTGTGGTGGTTGTTCCTGGTCTCACCGCCATCCTCTGCTTCTCTCCTCCGCTCAGGACGTCCATCCAGTCCTGGACCGTGTCCCAGGACGCCTCCCTGTCCAGGATGTGGCCCAGCTGCACGTTGTCCAGGTACTCTTTCAGCACCTGCACACACAGGAGTACAGACAGACACACCAACACAGTAAGTGACTGCTTCAAGAGGGCTGTGTGGAGGCAAGGCAGAGGTCTGTGCGGCTGTCAGGCGTACCAGGTCAGAGATGCCCTTTCTCTTCTGGTCGTCATAGGTGTCTGGGTAGATCACCTGGTCCCTCAGGGTCCCCAGGGTCATGTACGGCCTCTACAATCACATAGGCCCGGTTACACATCCAAACACTTACTAACATAACACTTACTGTGACACGGACACCAGTCTGAATATCATCCAGGTGAACTTGATCATGTATTTAAGTTTTAGGTTCAGGGGGGAGTGGGGGTGGTTACCTGGGGAACGTAGAACAACTTTCCTCTCTCGGGTTTGGTCAGCTGACCCCCGAATAGCGGCCACAACTGAAACGTGGTGCAAAGTCTGAGGTCAAAACATGCTAGAACTGCGTGATCTTGAAAGATATGTTCTAAAATGGGATCTAGAAAAACACATATTTGGTACTGTACAAAAAAGTTTGGAGAAAAATCATTTAGCTTTTTCATTTTGTTATTTCTTAAAGCATTTTTTGTGATTTCTGAAGACTTCTGCACAGTGCTGTGTGTATATATATATATATATATATATATATATATATATTATTTTTTTTTTGTGTGTGTAACAATTCCAAACTCCAAGGTTACAGTAATCAGGTCTGACCTCTCCCAGCACTCTGAAGAGAGAGCTCTTTCCACAGCCGTTGGGCCCACACACCAGCACGTTGGTGCCCGACCTCACCTGCAGAGAGACAGGCACATCCCCGTTACCTTCTCCAGGTGTGGACTTTGAACTCAAACAACACAACCAGATCAACAGCCACCCAGAATCTGCTGGCTCCACTCCAAAATGTCCAGTTTGTCAGACATAAGAAGTTCAGGAGAGTACGTGAGGTCAAACTAGCTGAACTAAGGTACTTGTCTCAAACCTTAACGAGGATACATACCTCAAAGTTGAATGAGTATATCTACCTCACACTTGAACTGGTATACCTACCTCAAAGTTGAGGTCTTTGATAAGTACGTCTCCATTGGGCGTGGCTAAAGGAGTGTGCTCAAACCTGCAACCCAAAACCCAGTAAAAAACTGCTCTTGATGACCATGTATTACATAATACCAAATGTTCAGTGTTTCAGTGGAGGGAAACATAGTTAGACATTTCCTTGAATAGTTAATATTTGAATTCCAACTCACTTGATGATGTTGTCCATGTTGACGATCTGTCCACCTCCAGGGATCAAGGTGACCTTTTCTTCAGCCTCCAGTTCTCCTAGGAACATGAACAACACAGGTTAAATTCTGACACGACCCCAGTCACTACCTCAACATAAGTTAACCTCTGACCCTCTGGACCTTGTCTGGACATGACCCCAGAGTCTGTTTGTTTACCGTTGTTGGGCTGGTTGACCATGGTGCGCTCGTACGTCCCAGAATTCAATTCTTTAAGGACCTTCATCAGCTCTGTGATACGAGAGGTGAACCTGCAAGAGACGTGATGTACTAGATTTACAAATCCAAACTAGATATCAAACTCAAGTACTAGATATATACAACTGATATACTAGATTTACACCATTCATATTTCCATGTGCATTATTTGCACTTCGCTTTGGATAAAAGATTCTGCTGAATGAATGTAAATGTGATCATTGGAGCAGAGGTGGTACCCTGAGAGGCGGGACATCTCGCGGCCGGCCAATACAATCCTCCCAAGAGCCTGTGACATCCTGAGCAGCATCCTGCCGCTCTGGTAGTAGTCCTACAGAGCACACACACACAGGTTATCTCTGGTAGTAGTAGTCCTACAGAGCACAAACACACAGGTTATCTCTGGTAGTAGTAGTCCTACAGAGCACAAACACACAGGTTATCTCTGGTAGTAGTCCTACAGAGCACAAACACACAGGTTATCTCTGGTAGTAGTAGTCCTACAGAGCACAAACACACAGGTTATCTCTGGTAGTAGTAGTCCTACAGAGCACACACACACAGGTTATCTCTGGTAGTAGTAGTCCTACAGAGCACACACACACAGGTTATCTCTGGTAGTAGTCCTACAGAGCAGACACACAGGTTATCTCTGGTAGTAGTCCTACAGAGCACAAACACACAGGTTATCTCTGGTAGTAGTAGTCCTACAGAGCACAAACACACAGGTTATCTCTGGTAGTAGTAGTCCTACAGAGCACAAACACACAGGTTATCTCTGGTAGTAGTAGTCCTACAGAGCACAAACACACAGGTTATCTCTGGTAGTAGTAGTCCTACAGAGCACACACACACAGGTTATCTCTGGTAGTAGTAGTCCTACAGAGCACAAACACACAGGTTATCTCTGGTAGTAGTCCTACAGAGCACAAACACACAGGTTATCTCTGGTAGTAGTAGTCCTACAGAGCAGACACACAGGTTATCTCTGGTAGTAGTCCTACAGAGCACACATACACAGGTTATCTCTGGTAGTAGTCCTACAGAGCACACACACACAGGTTATCTCTGGTAGTAGTCCTACAGAGCACACACACAGGTTATCTCTAGTAGTAGTAGTCCTACAGAGCAGACACACAGGTTATCTCTGGTAGTAGTCCTACAGAGCACACACACACACACACACACACAGGTTATCTCTGGTGGTCTCACCTCCAGGAGCTCCGAGTGTGTGCTGGTCAGGTGACGGGTGTCGGACGGGTTGAGGAAGGGCCGGCTCACCACCAGGTAGCCCACCACTGTGGCCAGGTCTGGGGGTGAGGGGGCAAAGGTCAGCACACTGACTCAGCAATGGGGGGGGGGGGCATTTTTAAATTACAATTCAGATCTTGAAGGCATATACCCTTCACAAACACACTCCCATAATGACACATGCAGTCTGTTAACTTTATGACGCCATACACTCCTACACACACACACACACACACACGCTTACACTTGGCGATCAAGCTGTCCACAAAGCCCATGGAGAAACGGAAGAAGATGAAGTTGTGCAGGTGGTCGACCTGGGGAGGAGAACAGGTGAGCTTCCAGACATCGCTCCCCGCACGTTCAGCCCCTCCTCTGTACCTTGCTGTGGACTGTTCGTGACCACATTTGAAAATGTACAAACCAGTTTGTTGAATGTCGCGTGAATGGTCTGTTTCTCCCTCAAGTTGCCATTGTAGAAGGCTATCTCTTCACTGGAACGAAACAAAGATGTTTATTTGACACAACCCAACTATGTTTTGCTTTGTGCTATTCCCCCCCCCCCCTCCCCCCCCGTGGCAGTCACGGTGTAGAAAGGGTTACCTGTTGGTGATGAGGCGGGAGTTGACGTATCGGTACTCCCCCTCAAAGCGCTGCTCGGTGACGGTCATCTTCCCAATGGGCCTCCTCAGTCTGGTCAGGAACAGGCCTGAGACCAGCAGGTAGGCCATCATGCTGGCTGGGCCCTGAGGGGTCAGAGCATGTTATTGCCAAACACGCAGGTGTATGTCCAGTGTTTCCCATTCATTGTCTTAACCGGGGCGTCCCGCCATAGGCTAATTTGTCCTGCCATTGTTTCATAAAGTTTCAAAATGAAAGTATTGCTACATTTCCCATTACGTAAGATAGCTCAATGTTGGGTTTGTAACTGTTGCTTCAGCAAAGCATCTCTCACTCCCAGTCACTCAACCCCATCTCCCCTGGCATTACGCTCGCACGTTCGTTCAGTCACTCTCACAAAGCTACTGGAATGTTCCTGGGGTCACACTGTGTGGTATGGGATGTTACACTGACCTGCGCACCGATGGCACTGGTTAGCTTGAAGATGTACAGGCCGATATCCAGGAGGGGCTGAAGGAGAAGGAGGAAGAAATGGATACTGTGTGATGAGGATCGTGTGTGATCGATGGTGGAAAAACAGCTCTTAACAAATGATGGAGTTGGCTGCATTTCATTCATTTTAGCAGATGCTTTCATCCAAAGCGACATACAAATGGTGCGTATAGTACCAGCAGAAGATGAAGAACCAGCGGTTCTGATGGTAATTCAGGGCTACCTTGGAGAGGTTGGAGTACAGGTCCACCACACTGTTGCAGAACTTCTCCACATCTTGTGTGAGAAGCTGGTCAGCGTTGGCTATGCGGTTATCCAAGTTGCCCATCTTGTAATACGTGTAGCCCCTAAAGCAGTAACAGCCAAATACTCCATTAAAGACTTGAAATACAGCGAATCCTGTAAAAAGTGATATTGTGTCAAATACCCTCATGGTACTTTAAAGACAGCGGTTCTCCAGGCGGTTGTGTGGAGGCGGGGCTTACTTTAGGTACTCGTCATACAGGTGCTTGGTGAGCTTCTCTCGAAACCTGAGCTTCAGCTTGTTCAGACCCAGCTTCAGGAAGTTGTTCACCAGGGCAATCTGTCACACAAACAAGCACCTCATGGCTCCAAATCCCAATATATGTCTCCTGAATACCGTTTTCCAAACGTCTTGTGATCAAATCTGGATGTGCGCCGTGCAACTGAATTTCATTTGCGCATTTGTTGCCAAGGTTGCCATGCAGAGCAACCAGTGATTTGGAGCATGCAGCAATGAAACTATTCAGCAGACAAATGTATCCACAAGCCTTTTACATCAAATGCATATGCTACATTTTCCATGTTTAGTGTAGCCTTTATCTAAGACTATTTAGTAATCATGCAGTTATTTTGTTAGAAAAATGATGTGTTGAACCGTTATAAATGTATTAGTATCAATATTATGGTGTAAATATCAGGCCCCCTCTGATAATATATATATATATAAGAAATGACAGCCAGTGAACATGGCCTCAGTAGCACATCCTATCAAACGACCACAAGACTTCCAACTGTCTGAAGAGAAGTAACTCTGAATCAGCAACTCATAAACGACTGATGAGATTTGACAAAATAGATAAAAACACACTTACAAGTGGCATGAATTTGATAAAGCTGAACAAGCAGGTCTTGAAATCTTTAGTGGAGCGGCCGATAATTGCACTGCAAACCACAACATACACAGGTATGAGCCGGGTGTCTGGGTCAGACAGATGGGCAGGAGATCAGTGGATCCTTGTAACCTGGAGTTAATGTGGGGGAGGGGAACCTGGATCCGAGAGATACCTGATGCCGAGTGCTCTCTTCATATAGGACATAGCAGCAGAGGAGCTCTGATGGGTTTATTATTATTATTATCATTATTATTATTATTATGATGTGTAATGACTGGCTTGTTTACTATAGACTGGAGCTACAGGAAGGCCCCTGACGCTCACAGTCCCGCCATTTTGGTCAGTGTGCAGTTTGTAACACATTATTATAATTTTTATGTGTTATGACTAGCTTGTTCACTATAGACTGGAGCTATAGGAGGCCCACCGGCGCTTACAGCCCCACTGTGTTGGTCAGTGTGCAGTTTGTAAGCGTTATGGATTTAGACATGTGACAACACAGTTATGGATAGGTATGGATTAAACTTATATGAAAACCAGGTGACGGACAGTTACCCCAGGTATGGCAGCAATGTAGAAATAAAAGTGCTTCTTGAATAAATTGATATCTCTGCCTATGATACCACTGTGGAAAATTGAAACAAAATATCAATACTGGAGTGGGTTTAGGTATATACATTGAAAATGGTATGCTCTAAAGCAGTGGTTCTCAACCCTGGTCCTCAAGTACATTTACATTTACATTTAGTCATTTAGCAGACGCTCTTATCCAGAGCGACTTACAGTAAGTACAGGGACATTCCCCCCTGAGGCAAGTAGGGTGAAGTGCCTTGCCCAAGGACACAACGTCAATTGACACGGCCGGGAATCGAACTGGCAACCTTCAGATTACTAGCCCGACTCCCTCACCGCTCAGACATCTGACTCCCCAGTACCCCCTGTCCTGCATGTTTTAGATGTTTCCCTGCTCCAACACACCTGATTCAAATGAATGAGTCGTTATCTAGTTATGCAGAAGCCTGCTAACGACCATTCATTTGAATCAGGTGTGTTGGAACAGGGAAACATCTAAAACATGCAGGACATCGGGTACTTGAGGAACAGGGTACTTGAGGAACAGGGTTGAGAACCACTGCTCTAAAGATTCTAATGGCGTCATCTTTCTAACACTCAAGCCACGGTGTGGCAACATTTCAGCATTAGGGACAAGGTCAAGGATGGAAAAGTCTGCCTTTAAGATATTCATCAGAACCAATTCTCCTAAAAACGTTCCACTCACAAGGCATCAAAAAATAAAATGGATACAGGGTCATTTCACTGTCACCACTGTAATCAGGTCACACAGTCAAAACACAAGCAGCATTCCGACCTTTCGATCATGGTGCCATTCTGGATCATCCACACGTCGCAGTAGGTTCTGGTGACCAGCATGGCGGCGATGAGCAACAGGTACCCGGTCTATGAAGAGGACAACCAGGATAACAGAGTTATCACAGCAGGCTAGTTCTTACGGCTTTAATGGAAATAATACCCAAGACAGCAACACAAAACACATCAGTTCCAAAGCGTTAAAGTGCATTTCAACAGCAAATACATTCGAATGTATTTGTGAATGATTGTATTCGTCTATTCAGGTCCAAGCACTGAGATGTATTAGGCAGGACTTATGAAGACATTCTTTAGGGTGTAAAGTGAAGCAACATAGGCTGCATGGACTCTAGACCACAGGCCCTGTATCGTTTTATCAGTGAAGCTAATTACTTCAAGGTTCAAATTCATCCTGACGCAACACAGGAGTTGAGCCAAGTCTCGACCAGGGCATGTCAAGGACCTCCACGTGGATGCTCAGTGGTTCAGACTTCATTTGGAAAATGCAACCTTGTTGTTGTCAATTTAATAAAATCATATGGAAATATATACGTTTATTCATATTCTGTGTTAAGGGAAACAATATTGTTTGTTTAATGCGACCAACCTCTTTGCAGAAAAACCGTGGCACCATAATCCGCAAAATACGAAAGATTCTGAGGATGAAGTCTTTATCCACCGCGGCGCGGTCTTTCTTGCTGTCTTTCTACAAAACCAAATACATTCTCTGAGATGCAGTTTTGTGACAGCTGAAGACAGTGGTTGTGTATTTGAAACTTGATTTGACCACTTACTTCATTGTTTAACAATACTTCGGAGCTTCCCTTTTTACTGTAAACAAACAAATAACTTGGATATTAGTGTCAGCTATACAGTTACATGCAATGAGGAATAGCCTATCATCTTTGCATTCATGAACAAATAACAGCCAATAATACCGTTCTTGCAACAATGTACGTAGGCTAACTAATCTAGCATTTGCACGATTAAACCCTGTAACCCGTTTATAAAGACTTTCATTGTTAGAAGATAATAGAATAAGCGTCACACCAATAATTCACGTACAGTACATGCCAAAACGAACCAACATCCACACACACTATTCCGAACTACCTTATTAAAGTAGAGTAGAAAACTTACAAAATCACCCCGTTCTATCTTGCAAAAGACCTAGTTGGCTGTCGCCCAAGGCATTTTTCTAACAAGGGTGTCAGACACTTGGCTGGGGCCGGTTAACCTGCGACATCACAGCCAACAGCTAAACGAATCAACATTTTGATCAGCATCTTACCCTTTTAACTTGGCCGCTCGTCTTCTTTGCTTCAATATGTATAAAACTAGAAGGACACCGCCAGCTATGGAGGAGTTTTTAGCTGTCAGGTATTTACTGACGGCCGCCATGTTTCCCAGCTACAACCTGACTGGACAACGAACAACGAGCATGCTGGGAAGCGGAGAGTGATTGGCAGCAGCGCCTCAGTGTAGAAATCACGCAACCTGAACGATAAGAGCAGTCGAACTGACCTTGGAATTTGGAAAGTTTGAAATGGCAGTTTACTTGAGTCAAATAAAGTACAATGAGACGAGGCCCAATCCAAGCTGACTAACATCCATAACACCTACACTTAGTTTAATTAGCCATTAGGACATCCACGTGTAGGAGCAACCTAGGCCTACCGTTTTGTAAGTAAAATCATAGGCTACATCAATGTGCATGGATCGGGGCTTGGCATTCAACCAAATACATATCCTAAATTGCCTATGGCAATGAGTCACACTCGAGCATGTTCATACATTTTACCGCTAGATGGATTCATGTGCTATGGCTCTTCTGCCTCGATGTAGCTTTTAAAATACTGATATTTTCTTTTTACTCTCAGTAGGTGGCAGTGACAGACAGACGCTGCGTTCCCAACAGATTTTAGTGCGTGGTTGATACAGTGTAGGCATAGGCCTATGCTTTAAAGTGTTCTATAGCCTAAAGATGGTGTAGTAAAGCGGTCAAAATTGCGGTGCTCGGAGCGTGTCACCAGACACGGACACAGTAGAAGAAAAATGTTTGCTGTAGCCTATCCTTGCACCTTCCAGGGAATTTGAAGTTTACGCCTACAATTTGCAAATAACTGGATTTAAGAGATCAACACAAGTACTACAAGACCAACAACAAACTGTCCCTAAAACAAAACACTTGAAATGCAACATAGGACCAAAACACGGGACACCTGTTGTTAGGGGGAGGGGGTCTAAATCTCCTCCACATTTGCCTTAAAAAGAGCCAATCACAAGTTACCTTTTTAATCACGTGAGTTGAGGGGGAGATCGACGAGCAGACAGTGCTGAACAGCGGTCCCAAAGTTCCAGCGCCTCAAAGTTTTTTGGGGGAATGGAGCATTATTGATGTTGCGGATTTAATACTGTCGCAGTTCACTTCACGACACAGTTACAACGGGATTTTCTTAAACTGCAATGTTTCAGGACTCTACGGCAGGTGAGTATGTGTGTGAGTGCTGCGATACGGTATCTGAACGGTTTGCGGACTTTTTGCGGTTAAGGATGAGTAGGCTACGCTCTCAATATAATAATAGTGAAATGTAGTCACGCCGAAAGCAATTCAATATATAAATAAAGTCTGAATATAATCTAATTTTAGCTTTGTTACGCAAGGCTTGTCTCAGTTATGTTTTTTGTGTGTGTAAATAGCATGTACAGGTAGATGGTAATGAACTGATGGAATAATTATTTGTAATGTAGGACTTTCTGTTTGTGTCGTCTTTACGCAAGTAAATAAATAATGTTCGGTTGCGAAAGTTGTTGCGTGAGACCCAGATAGAGCTACAATGGAGGGATGTAATTTCTAGGTGATGGAGCCCATACGTTGACTGGTCTGTCCGTTCTCTAATAGACTAAAAGGTGCATCCCTAACCACGTATTATGCCTAAAGTTAACGTTACTAAAAGAAGCAAAGCAGTTTTATTCTGAAGTCAGTCTACTACTCTCATCCAACATAGCCAAACTCGTTGGACTGAGTAAAAATAATAAACTGAATGAACAGGGGATGGTTACTATCGTTGTTGACTCCCAAAGTCAGGTACTTTGTAATAAATGTATTCATTCAGCAGACGCTTCTATCCAAAGTGACATCAAGGTATGGGGTGATGGGGGGGGGGGGGGGGGGATGTTTAACCTACATCCTGTGGATGAGCTATGGGGCCATCTCACCTTGGGCCATGCATATCCCCATGCACATCCCACCTTGAGCCATGACTGTTTTCCTAAACCACATTTCTGGTTCCACAGGATCACTTTTCATTGTTCTGGACCCGACTGGCCTTTGAGAAGCGAACCCCAAAACAGGAGATTGACCAAACGTCCTAGGCCATGCTGTCTGCCATGCTACGGCAGAGCAGTGGCGGTGGCGGCGGCGGCGGTAACGGAAACAAACTCTCCCTGGGCCTCTCCCGACTATCTAATGGACACTTCTTCCCCATGTCCGCTGGCACGGGCACGGCAGGCACCAGCACGGGTTCCTGGGCCGTGGATCGAGGCGCCAAGAGCAGCTCTCAAAGCTCCGTGAGCTCTGGGTCGGACAGCGTGGACTCTCCCACCGCAGACACCGACTACATCATGCAGCTGGTCAACGACGTGCGAAAGTTTGCCGACGTCCTTCTTCACCTGAAGGAAGCGTTCCACTCCAAAGGTGAGTTTGGAGGAGTTTTCGCTGGTTGTCTTTTGGGGGGTCTAGCGGCACCTCCAGTTGCATCATGGAAAAGTTATTGTAATGGAATGGGGAGTTAGCGTGGCTGTCTGTCAAATGTTGTGTACACAGTTAGCCTGTCCTTGTAGTGTACACAGTCAAAGCTACCTATTTAGTCTTGCTCTGTCTGGCCTTGGCTGCACGGTCACTCACCCACCACCATATCTTTCTTTCTCTCTCTCTCTTTCTCTCTCTTTCTCTCTCTCGCTCTCTATCTCGCTATTTCTATCTGTCTTCATCTAGGTATCTCTTTCTGTATTTATATACAGCATAACGTATATCTCTCACCAAATATCTATCTTTCTTTGTCTGTCTATCCTTTTCCCTGCCTCTCTCTTTTTTCTGTGGAAATGATGTCGTATACACAAAAAATACTTTGAGTTCCACACATACAGAGCAGTTACATCATGTTGCATTTCCAAGATGGGTAAAGCCACTGCAGCCTAATAATACTGTTGTTTTCACGCTGCGAAGTAATAACACTGTCAAAGCTTAGTGTTTGTGTTTGTTACTATGTGCTTTGTGTGACATTCCTGTCAATGAATGCTCATTGGGATCCAGAATGGGAATATGTCTGTCCTTGGTTCTGTTTCAGAAGGATAGGGCATGATATTTGGTAGGGTAATAAAGGAATGTATCTCGTCAAACAACTCTATACAAAACTATTTTCATTGAGGATTCTTCAAAACATTTCTTAATTACAAAAGAGTTGATAATGAAGGTCATCTTCAGGTAGAACTATTTCCATCCAAGCCTCTAACAGAATAATTCCTCTCCTTGGGTAATCAATAGACTACCCTACTTCCCCTTTCAAAATCTCTAAGTGGAGCGTTCCTAAACCGTTTTAAAACCCTTTTGAAATGAAAGAGTAAATGCGGACTAAGGCTGGGGTGATTGCTCTTGCGTGTGTGATTACTGCATTCCTATGCTGGTGCTGTTGGGTCGAGCCCTTTGGACTGAGCCCAGGTTGGTTAATCCCTTCTCTGGGTAAGACCCTTCTGGGAAGGGGGGTCTCCAGCCATGGTGGTACCCTTCTCTCCTGTTGGGAAAACTCTGAAACGACGTCCAGACCTGGAAGGAATCTGTGCCTTTGTCTGGAGGGGTCAGTGAGGGTGCTTGACCTGCCCGGCTGGTCCAGCAGTTTAGAGAGGTTGGAATGGGCTGTCACTGGCCCGGAGATCAAAGCAATAAATCTGTCAGGTTTGGCAAACTGCACTCAGTTTACTGTGTACAGGACATTTTTGTTGTTGTGGTTTACTAAAAATAGTTTCCATTGAGAACAATCACCACCTTGTCAAGAGGCTTGCTTTGTCTGTCATGTCCTCCTCATGCCACACTAATTAGGATTCATGACACAAACACAGGCACTCGGCTATGTGACAGGTTTGCATTGCTGTCATAGTACAAATGTGATTCATACCATCAGACGAGCTCCCCAGCGTCTCGCACACTCACGTCCGTGAGTGGCACCGTGCTACGGTGCTCGTATTTCAACAACATGAAACTACATGAAACAGCCCTGCACATCAGCGCTTACTGAATCAGCCGTGTAGTCTTTGAAATTCATCAACTGCACATTGGATGTTGGGATTCACCCAGTTCCGGAACTTTTGTGAGTAAATTAATCATGATCTTGTTGCTGCTGGAGATGAGCATATGCATCAGGATGTAAATGGTGTTACTGACTGGAGGCACAGTATTCCAGTAATCTTAACCGCATTCAGGATAAATACAGGAAAGGGCAGCTTTGGGAAACTCGCCTAATTGCCCCACGGGAAACTGAATCCGTAACAGGACCGAGAGGAAGGCTCGGGAATTGTTTGCCTCAAAGAAAGATTAACCCGGACGATGATTGACAACTCTAGAGAATGTTTGACAGAAAACTAATAATTTCATTTGTTGATGTTCACGATGCATTGCACATCATGCGAAATGCAAACCATCTTGTTAGCACATTTTTGGTTTATGCCTAATGTATTTGTGTTTGTTGTTTGAAGAAGGATAAAGTAAGTTAAACTGAATTGAACATGCTTATGACATTCTCATCTCTCACATGATTCAAAGAGTACTTGGTTATCTACGATATCTGACGTTATGGATATTGAGGAAATGAATTTCCTGATAGCGGTTGTATATGAGTTTTATGGGTCAACAAACATCTTCAAAGTGTAATTGGTGGCGGTTTGTGGGGTGGGGCCTTACCAGAGCATAACAACAGACTGTTGTGAATCACTGGCTTAAAGTGTGATTGGATGTGATTTAAGTCCCCCACCAGTTTATGACTGTATTGTCTCTGCTGTGCTTCAACAAAGCTAAAGCTTCTCATTACCCAAGCCATTCATGATGAGCGGGAGCGCTGTCTTTGCCACGCAGTCCCAATAGTCAAGTGTAATATTCAACTCAAGACTCTGGATCTTTGCTACAGTTGGCGTATTCATGGTCAGTGAGTGAGCATGACGACCATTGTCTCAAGAAGCATCTGCAGACTAGCATGCTAACTGGCAGTTTTGGCTGAAAATATAGTTTCCCATGTTAAGAATAGCTGTGGTCCTGGGACAGTTCCCTGGGGGACACCACAGACGGTCCCAGAAAGAATGCCTCGTTTTTTTCCTTCTTCTTCTAAACACAGCTTTATTTTTTTGGAGGCATGTCACCTTAAATGGTAATTTAATTTGGTTGCAGCTTGTATCAAGTAGGAGAGAGTTGTGTCCGCCCATTTTTGTTTTATACGAGTGTCTCTGAAAACATTTGGATGTGGTCGTCAAGTAGAAAGTTAGATTTAGTTGTTTGTTGTATTGTGGGAACAGCAGTCGGACCTTCTAGACAGTCTTCATGATGATGTCTCGACAACCTAGAGGATTTCATTTCACAAAGAGGTCACGACCTTGTCAGATGCCCACTTGTGAAGGACATGTCAGTAATTGGATGGGATTATTCTGCGGTGTGGCCTAGTCGGGGTCACCGCCGTCATTCTTTGGTGTAACAGGTTTTGGGGATCAGTTCTACTCTGTGTTAGAGGTAATAAGCATTACACTCTTGTTTACTTTTGGGATTAGGGAGGTAAGGGCTTTGACCTCAATATGTTTAAAATAACTTTTTTTCTTCGCACAACAATATCATTGGGGACTATTGTGAAATATTAATTTCTGACGAGCTGTTGTCGTTTTACTGTGTGACGCTGCATACCATACTTGTTTTTCTCTCTCTGTCTCAGATAAGAATGCATAATCAGGTTTTAGTTACATGTATTGTAGTACTCAAGTATTTTGAGGCCTCGCAAAAGGATTGTTGTGGATAGATCATCTATATCCAGAGCGTGTTTCTCCAGATTCTGTGTGCAGATGGAGTGCGTGCCTGTGCAGAGTGTGTGTGTGCAGAGTGTGTGTGTGCAGTGTGTGTTTTTGCTCGGGTTACATAGTGCGTCAGTGGTATTTATATTATTGTGAACTTGGTGAAGCAGAATAATTGTTGTTTTGCGTGTCAGCCTATTTGTGAATGTAATACAGCACCACCAGTGTCGGTATATATTACTAGGAAAAGGCAGGTACTTGAGTAATCCAAAGGAGACATTGCTGCGTTACAGCAATCCAGATCAAAATAACACTATAAATCAACAGGTTATCATTACAAATGGGCTGGACATGGGTAAAACACAAATGTACAAAACAATTGAACTCAGGCGACACACCATGCAGTAACACATAACACTATACAATACGATACAACAACACTACATAACAACAACGCTGTACATAAAGAAATGACAACTATATGCAATACCAGTGCCATACGTGTTGCTAACATATTGCATGAACAACGGCACTTGATGGTCTCACAGTTTAAAATGTAATTTATGTACATTTGTTAGTATTTACAAAATATATTGCTCCTCAATATCCATATAACAAGTGTCCCCCCTTGTATATGTGATTAACTGATGTGGAATAATGAGGTGTCACATTGTACATTTTGCAGTTGGCAGTGATCCAGTATGCAGGTTGTATGTTGGGTATGGGCCAGTGTCTGGTACCATCTCTTGGGTAGGGACCAGCCTGGTCCCAGGTCTTGCAGGGGCCAGTCTGGTCTGACAGGGGTCCGTGCAGCTGAAGTGTGGTCTAGTGAGTAATGAGAACCAGACCCACAGGAACATCTCCGAGGGCAGACAGTACAGTCTAGACTGTCTCTCTGTCCTGCTCCTGGCTGAGGGATGAGGGTGGACCACTTGGGACTCAGTCTCTGGTTTGTATCGTGTCTCAGCGCTCTGTGCCAGTTAGAAGTAGGTAGAAAAAATTATTTGTGCTTCCGAATACGCCGTTGTCTCTGTAATGTGATGCGTGATTGGTTTATGGAGTAAATAATTAATTCCCTGCTCAGCCTTATTTTCTATGATTTGTTATTAGTTTGACTGATGTCATGCTGATGTTATTTGCTTCTGTAGGGAATCCTTCCGTTCAAGTTTTCGTAACTCCAGATTGTGATCAGAAAAATCTCTCCTTCCCTTTCCAGGAAGGCTTTCATGGGGAACCTGAATGTAGTTTTAACTGCTCTATCAATTTAGTTTTGAAAGATTCATTTGACTTTTGCAACCAGACAGCGGCAAAAACATATTTCAGGTAACATATTATTTGATTTTCAATGCTCTATCAATTTGAAGCAGTAGCTGCGACTGCCACAAGCCAAGCTAATCATTTTGATAGGGACAGCAAAGCAGGTCCTCTCCTGGTTTTATCCTCTCCCCCCCTCTCCCTCTCTTTCTCTCGCTCCCTCCCATCCCCCCTTTTCACATACTCTGCATTCCTACAGAACAAATGCTCACTTGTTGCTTTAGTGCCTTAGATCAACAGTTTATAAATTCAGGACACTTAGTAAAAGAATAAAATAGGACCAAAAATGTTGTGGAAAGCCACAAAAGCAAATGTTCTTTGTGAAGCCTTCCATAATAGTTGTGCTTTGACCCATTGAAAATATTGGGTGGTTTTTGGCTGTGGTTAGGAGGGTGTTTGGATGAGTTAAGGGGGCCAGGGGGTCAATAGGGGGTGTGATAAACTCAATGGGAGCTCTCTGTGTCACTGGTAGACATACGCTTCAGTGTTTTATCATTTCTTGTGGAAGATGGTGGGTGTCACAGACAAATGAGTCTCCCGTTTCGCAAACAGCGAAATTACTTTGTCATAATGAAATAGGGTTCTCTCTTTCAAGCTATTTCGAGGACTTCAATTTTCTCTCCCTGACCTCAAACAGAGAGGTTGAGTTCTAATGGAGATCTAACCAAATCTAAGTACAGAAAACGTAGGCACGCAGTCAATTATTACTCTTGTGTTAAGTCCTTTGGAGATTTACCCTGAGAAGCCATTGAGTTTCCATTGATATTTAATTCAGTCCTCATTTTTGTGTGAGAGAAGAAGTAAATTAATCCCCCAGACTCTCCTGCTACACTTTGAAGGGACTTCCTTGAGAACGCCTTGGAGCACCCTTCCACCAGGGCTCTGGGAGTGTGTGTGTGTTTGTGTGTGTGTGTTTGTGGAGGGTCCTCGCTCACACACACTGTGAGGAGCAGACTGAGTGTATGAAGAGGATTAGCAGGGACCTCCACTATCCCAGGCTGCGCCACAATATGCCGCAGAGATTGGGGTCCGCCTGATCAGCTAAAGGTGATTTTCTGCCCCCCTGTTGCAAAGTGGGTCGAGTGGTTCTGGCGAGGGGGAGTCATGTTGGCTGTGTGGGTGTTGAGGTCTGAGTGTATGAGGTCATGTGCTTGTTTCTGCTCTTAGAGGTCATTTCTAATTGGGAATCCAGTCCTCAGATGTGCTTCAGATAATCAGGTTTCAGAATGGAAAGCCTCACATTCACATTGGACCTATCGCTCCATATTTTACAGGTGCATCTGTCCTAAGGGTTGAGGTTGGTTCAGGGGTGGTACTGTGGGTGTATGTGAAGCCCTCTGTGACATTGCTTGTAAAAAGAGATCGGTCATCTCCTTCTAGTAAACATGTTTCTAGATTTCCAGATTCCTTTGTTTCCTCCTTTTTCTATGATGTCACTCACCGTTTTATTGCCTGTAGGACTCTGAGTCACTTGCATTTGCATCACTTATGCATCACTTATGAGTCATTCATTACCGCATGACTTCATCCACTCCTGTGCTGATAAGAGAGAGCCCCCATAAGCACCTCACGGAGCACCGGTTTAATATTTAACTTAAATAATTTTAAGGTAGCTCTGGAGGGTGATTGCAGGGATGGTGTAACACACTGGGCCACTCTGTCTTATCTCATATGATACATCATTCTCAATCCTTCCTGACTACTTTGGTGTGAGTGTTTCGGGTGAAATCTTTTTTTAGTATTTAAAAAAAATATATTTTTATATTCAGTGGACAGCAAGCTTTTAATTTAAGATCTACTCTCTCTCTCTCTCTCTCTCTCTCTCTCTCTCTCTCTCTCTCTCTCTCTCTCTCTCTCTCTCTCTCCTGTTTAGGTTTATGGCTGGTGCTTTTTTACTTTCTAATTGTAGAACTATATGAGAGAAAAACAGCTTTCTTTTTTTTCTTCTTCTTTGTGGTTGGGAGGTACCCCTCCTTTACGATCCCAAAGCTTTGTGGGAACAGAGCCCCTCCACGGCTCCTCAGAGAAACCCGTATGCTGTTTTAGTGATTTGTGGTCGAAATCACCCCTTGTGAAATACCAACCTAAAATTAGCCCCAGTCCATCCTCTCGACCGGTAGTTCCAGGGTTTTCAATGGCTGATGGCGAGCCTTGTTTAGACTACATATCCCTTTGGGCCAGGGTTCTGCGGCACAGTATCTCAGGACCATTCCACCCTCAAAAAAGCTCCTTTTATGGCTGCTTTGTGCGGATCCCAGTCACTGTAAATTAGCCCGGCCTAGAATGGATCTCTTTGATTAGTTCAAGCTGCTCTTTGAAGATCTAGTTGCTCTAGCAACTTCTACCTTTTTTTATAATCAGACGAAAGATCCTGGTCTTGTTTGTAAATGGTTCCTGAGTGTTTGATACAGATCTCGTTTGAAGCGTGTAGACCCCATCACGTCTAATCTCCTTGAAGGGATTTCTTGCATTAGCGTAATTGTTTTGGGTTTTTTCCTTTAGTAGTCTTGTTTAAACCTAAGCGATAGCCGTATCACAGGCAGTGCAATGCAGAAGTTGGTTCTGAAGATTACTGTCCCGGCAGGGGAGGGAAATGTGGTGACAGCTTCACATATGTCCGGAGTATTTATCCCTGTTCCGAGTAAAACAAAGCATGAAATATACTTAAACACAGCAGTGACTGGTATAAACCTCCCAGTGTGCGCGTGCTGGGCGCGGGTGGCCATTTTCTGGCAGCTTCATGCTGATTTGTAAAGTTTAATGGCCCCACCACACTCAAGGGCAGAGATTTGTAGGTTGTTTTCCAAGCTGGAAGTTGAGGACGTTTGGGAGTAATTCCCATCCCATCCCAACAGCCCACTCTCCCTCTCTCTCCCTATTATTTTCTCTCTTTCTCGCTCTCTCTCTCTTTCTGTCTCCTTCCATCCCCCCTCCCCCCCCCCCCCCCTGTACCCCTGCTTGCCTGTGTGACTAGATTTACAGTTATGGGCCTTGTTTGAGTTTAAGTACGTTTCTGCTGGGAATAGAGACCTGCACAGGACTCAAACCAGCCCCCTCAGCGGACCCCTGCCTCGGCCCATGTGTCCCAGGGTGGCTGTACCGTATGGGCCCCAACGTATGGTGCCCCCTGCAGGCCACAGTGTGCGAGAAACATGGACACTGCGGCTGTGACCTCGTCCCGTCTGACGGTTAAACACGGCTGGAGAGTGACATACAGCGACATGTACCAGCGACATGTACCAGCGCTGCTGAGAGGGTGTTATGTCATGCTAGGCTAAACTCGGGTTTCTTCTGTAGATTTGTCTTTTGAAGCTGTCACCATTACGTTTCTGTCCAGGGCCTGGGAGCATTGATTACATTTGTTGGAAAAAGATCTGAGTTGTTTTTTTTTCCACAGGGCCCATTGATATGGTCAGTTGGCATCAATAGAGAACAGTCTCTTACAGTACATGCTGTCAATCCCTGCTATTGAGCTGCTTGACTTCTCTCAAACTGGAACAAGTGAGAATGTTAGCTTTGTTCCTCCAGGGTTGTGGACCTCACACTGCAAACAGCAGCTTGCTCGGTAAACACCATTGTTTTTGTGTCGGACCTCGTGTCTTTGTTATCTCGTGTCTCATGACTGTTTTTTTTTTAAATCTTAGAATTACTCCTAAATGGACAAGTGTGTTATTAGTTTTGCACTCTTGCTAAATGAGTTACCATTCAAAGTAGAAAAAAAGTATTGATGTATCTCCACATTTTGGGGGGCAGATTTGACCCAATTTAAAACCACCTGGCTCCTATACTAGATTAAGGATTGGAATCCAAGATGGCCAATTTATCCCATGGATGAGATTAGGAATCCCCTGAATCTGCTGCTGGGGAGTCCCACGTTGGATTAGCGCTGTATAGCATCAGGTAGTATTAATGTGAAATCCCTCAATCTCCACCAACATGGTGGTCCAGGTTCATTCTGCCTTTAGAGGTCAGCATGATGTGTGATCTCCTAAGGCCAAACACTCACGCAAGCAAATGTCTGTTACGATCTGTTTCTTCATCCATTTTCAGTGGTGGCTCCTTCCACCGTCAGAAGAATTGACCAGGGGGGCTCACTGGGTAAGTGTACGTGTCACATGGGCTGAGCCCTCATCGCAGCGGCATGGGTTCGAATCCAGCCCCAGGCCCTTTGCTGCATGTCCATGGGCTGTTGTGTTTTGTTGTCGACCCAGAACCAGAAGACCATGAGAGAGGAGCCCTGGACATAAGAGCATCGACAAGGTCCGCTTCAATCATTAAGGGTTGAAGCGGGGGTGGCCCTGAACCGAGGCTTTGAACTTGTTTCTCAAGAGGAACCTCTGATGCCTGGAGTGGTTTTGCGTCATCACCCAAATCGGAGGCTCCTTTGAAAAAGGGAATTTGATTTCAGCACAATCAGACCCCTTCATTTGGAGGAAGGAAAGCGTTTGTCAGACGCAGGTAGAAAGCTCACTCCTGACAGGAATAGCTTTTTTCCGTCCCGTGTTGTTGACGACATCTCACCACCGCAACCTACCACATGCAACAACAGGACCGGTTGACGGTTATGAGACTAATCATGTTTTAAGGGCTCAGGACCGAGTCAAACATCTAGGCCTCCTGTCACACAATCCCCATTCATTCAGGATTAGGATGCTAGCAAAGCTAAACAAAGTCCTCTTGTTTGAAAAGCTACACTCCCCCCCCCCCCCCCCCCCATTCTCCCTTTGACAGGTGTGCTGAAGAGGCCTGCTTGGTTAGCCATTCTGAGGCCTGTAAAGCCGCCCGGCTCCCCAGTCAGTCAGCGTTAGCTTGGCTGCGGCGCTCCCGCCAGGCTAGCGCTGCACAGCTCTGGAAGCCAGCGGGGGGTTTGAGCAGGATTTTCAGCCTCTCTTTAAAGAAAGCATAGTTGGAATGCCAGCCTTCAGAGCTTTGCATCAACAGAGGGTGTGTGCGTGCGTGTGTGTGTGTGTAGGGGGGTATCAGTAGAGAAAGGTTGCCTGTCTTCCTTCACTGTGATGGACAGCCCAGAGGAGAAATGAAAGGAGGAAAAAAGCAAATTCTTGACTCCACGCTAAGCATCTCATTGATATGCTAAGGTCCGGAGAGCCATATCCAAGGGTAAACATGGCCGTTGGCTGGAAAAGGAGGTTTGGGAATATCTTATTATGAGGATTTGGTCCTCCAAGTAAGGGAGTGTTGTGCTCAAGGTCTAAGTGGTGTTCAGCTTCAGCCACTGTAAGTTGTTTACTCAGCAGAGTTTTGATCACTGAAGGCTCTCAAGTATTCATAAATAACCGTAGCTCCAAAGAGGAGCAGTGGAATCTTACAAGGAAAGAGAACAGCTGGGGCTGCTCCCGGGCCTGTGCAGCCCATTAAAGCAAAAGGATAGACTGTAAGAAAAGATATACGGACCAAACAACTCAACGGTTTCAGACTGCTATTATCTTGACGAACTGTAAAAACATTCATCAAAAAAGATTCGGAATCATGACAGCCTGACAGGAACTGGCAGTCGATCATACTATTTCAGAGTCAATATCCAGAGTCAGAAAAACATTTGCAACCTCAAATTCCCAGCCTTTTCTTGAGAGGATGATGTTCTTTTTTCTCATGCTAATCGCTAACCTGCTTGGCTGAGACTTCACCCGCTGAGCGCTGGTCTGAGAGCTGCCCCCCCACCCCGGCGGACGACGCTGTGTGCTGGGCCGGAGGCTCCGTCTAAACGCTGGCTCTTTGTGTGTGCAGTCATGGGAAAGAGCGCTTCAGAGGTGGAGCCGCGGGGGTCGCCCTGGCGTGAGCAGGGACGTCTGGAGAGGAAGAGGTCCCCCGCTCATTCCTTCACTCCGGGGCCGTGTAATCTGCTGATCCGTGGCTGTGGACCGCCGGCGGTCGCACCAATCGGGGGGCGGAGCCCGGCCCGCTAGCCACAGGAAGTATTTCAGAGGGGAGGGGAGGGCAGGGGTGCCCTGGTAGCTCACCGGATAAGTGAGTGTACTGTGCAGTATGAGGCCTTACTGCAACAGCCTGGGTTCGAGTTCGGCCTGGACCCTTCCTCCCTGTCTCTCCCTTCCTTTTGTGTCACACTTCACTTCAAACTGTCCAATAAAACCTGAAAAATGACATCTTTAAATGGCCGGGAAGGGGCGTCTCTCCAGACTGGGCACCAGTCCACTGATCTGGGAAGCCTTTACGACGGAAGCGCCCTGTTGGAGGTGAAGTGGGTCCACTTTTGACAACCCTGGGCAGCAGTGGTGGGGCATGTTTACTCGGGCATCGCTTCTGCAGCGGGCGGCCGGCGCTCTTTCAGGCCAACTGTCGAGACTGTGTGCGCATGGTCAGACAAGTCTGAAGAAAAAAACGATGTTATATTTGTGTTTTTATTTACTTCAAGGTGTGACAGGGTCTCGATGCATGAAGCAGAGAGGCCTGATTTGTGCTGCGTTGGATTCGGTTCAAAGGTCGCCCCTCCAGCTTCTGCAGGATCACAAAGCTGCACGTGAGGAATGTCCCATTCCTCTTAACACAGCCATCATGGCCGGCCTGGTTAGGCATTCAGGGGTTAGGTCATCAAAGGGCCCAGCAGTGGTTTGACACGTCAGGTCACATTTCGACACGTTGATGGACGTGGGGGGGGACACAGCGAAACATTTCAAAGTGTTCATTAAACACCAGGATCGTTCATTTGACTTGTGGGGGTGTTCATATCGGTCCGTTCTTGAGAGGGGCTCTCCTGGGGGTGAAATGAACGCTTAGAAATGTATCGTGTCGTCGTAGCCAGCACCATATCCAGCCCGCAAAGCTATGAGGTCCTCGCGTTTTAATGAGATCCCCACACACAGTTGTGACATGTTTAGTGATTTCACACGTGCTTTGTGTCAGCGAGCACCCCTCTGTCCTGCTGGAGGTCGCGAAGCATAAATAATACTTCACCCCCGAGATCCGCAACGCATGACTGAACATTGCTAGGGGCGCGGGCGTAGGAATGTTGCCAAGTCACATCCTATCCAAGACAGTTTGAATGTTCTGTGTGTAACAAACCGATTGTGACACCGGGGTCATACAATTCTGGATTATTCCAGTCTGATTGTACTGTATCTTGGAGTTAGTTATTTTTGGATTGAACTGCCTCGTTCACAACGGTGGCTCTTGTGCGATGTACTTTTGTCAATTTTCACAAGACTGAGTTAGTGTTTGTGACCCTCTTGAAGTTTGGCAGGGTAGGTGCCTCTAGGAGCCGCAGTTGATGAAAGGCCTCACTCAAGCCCCTGGTGTTAAGTTTTGAGGTGTCATCTGGCGGTGAAGGCAGCAAGGTTTTTAATATAGTCCCCCGAACACCCCCCCCCCCCCCCCCCCCCGCCCCGCTCCGCACATCTCTCCCTCATTCCCGCCACTCCCCTCCCCCCCACCTTCCAGAACCGACCACAGTCGCTCAGGAATGCCATGGTTTCCATGACGCTGAGGCAGTAAGAATGATGCAGTGTGTCTCACTGGAGGGCGAGAGGCAGACCCCTGCCTCTCGCCCTCCAGCTCCTCCCCAGGACCAGAGACGGACCCCCCCTCTCCTTACATCCTCTCCCCCAGAGAGACCACCTCTTCCCCGGACCCTCTCCTCTTCTCCCACAACCCCTGGTCAGGATGAGTCTGGGACAACACCCTGGGGATGGTGTTCTGCTAGGCTGCTACCAAACAACACCCCCCCCCTTCCTCTGCTTCTTCCCTCTCTTTCCCTCAACCAACAACCGCTCTTCCCCAAAACCGCCCCCCACCACACACACACACACACACACACACACACACACACACACCACTCCTCCCCACTCACACACCACTCCCCCCCCCCCCACACACACACACACACAGACCACTTCCCCCCTTCCTCCTGTGAGAAGTGAAAAGCTGGCGTTGTGATTTATTGTTCCATAAATGCTTCACGTGGAAGCGACCATCAGGAGGGGACAGGCCCTGTTTGCTAGCGGCCTCCCAGGACAAAAGACCTCCTAAGGTTCCTGCTCTCCGGCCCCCAAGCCCTCTCCACACTCCCACACTCTCCCCGGTCGAGAAACAAGCTACTTTTCCCGGCAGCTGCTAAGTCTTCTTGTTATATCTCTGCCTTTTGTGTTCTGTGATTTTGTGTTCAGTGAAAGTTTGCAGACTGAAAGCAATTTTTTCCTGAAAGTCCGATTTATGTTTTGTGGTGAAAACCTCCCTTTGGTGACTTGTGGACCCTCCACCAACCCCCCCACCAGCCACCTCTCCACCACCCCATCACCCACGCCCTCCGCCCCAGTCTCTGGTGAGAAGCGTGTGGGGCAGACCTTCTCTGGTGGGAACCAGACCCCTCCCCCTCTCTCCATTGTACGGCCAGACAGGGAGTCTTGACAGCGACCGTCCCCACACGTCCCTGCCCCCTGCTGGGCTGGCTGACGGCACGGGAGGGTCCTGCTAATTAGCCTGTGTGGAGGGCAACAGGAAGGAAGAAGACCCTGGGTCTCACTGGCCTTCACGTCTAGCCCCTCTGTCCTTATATACCTTAACCCCCCCCCCCTCCCTCCTCCCTCACCCCTCACCCCGTCACATTGTCTTTGTATGAGGCTCTAGACACAGGAACCTGCCAGCCTTTGTGTGTGTATTGTCTCTAGACATTTGAATGTCTTTAAACAGGCCTCCACTTTGACCAGTACCCATTAAAGGGCTTCTGGCTCAGGCCTGCTAGCGCTGAACTTTGACCCACCTGATAATGATTTGCCAGAGGTCCGTCACACAAACACCAGGGAGATAACGGGGTCTTCTCAGAGCGATGGATGGTTCGGGTGGGACTGTGTGAATGTTGGTTGGCGGTGCTTTGTGTGTGTCGCGAG
This sequence comes from Osmerus eperlanus, assembly GCF_963692335.1. Lineage (NCBI taxonomy): Eukaryota > Metazoa > Chordata > Actinopteri > Osmeriformes > Osmeridae > Osmerus > Osmerus eperlanus. The sequence goes on along the minus strand of NC_085032.1, from coordinate 6,700,288 downwards.
AACCGGACGGTGGTACTAGCGCACATCCTCCCAACGCAAACAAGCCTGCAACACTTCAGATTCAAGTTACAGTAACTATACGGTTCATTTACAGGATGGGTGCAGTTTAGCAGTGGAGCGTCAAATCTCCCCCTCTTGTACGTCGATTTGGACAAAAGCGTCCGCTAAGTAAAGACGTAAAAAGTGAGTGTGTGGCGGGTCACATGTCCCAGCATGACGCTCCGCCGAGCCAGCCTTCAGGACAGCCAGGGCCCCAGACACGACGAGCAGCGGCAGCCATCGCAACACGCCATCCCGCCCCGGCACAGGAAGTGACATCTTTTGTGACGGGAGATGAAGATGGATGGAGAGATGGTTGCCAGGGAGCAGGGTAGTGGGGATGGTTGCCAGGGAGATGGACTGGTGAGGCGGTCGGCAGAGGAGAAGCTGCTGTGTTGTGGAGTGTCGGAGTACGACCCGGGCCTCATATTGCTGTCCCCATCTGAGGCAGAGGCAGTAGCCTGTCCCCAATACGACCCACTTTTTTGGACATCCGTCGGGCTTGGCTTGGGAAGTGACCCTCTAGGGCTGTTTGGGGAAAAGTATCAGTTCATGTTCTGTGATGTTCTGTTGAAGTGGTAGTCTGTACCTACCCACCTGAGCTGTGTGTGTTCTGCTTGTGAATACCATGATTCTACACGCGCTGAAAACAGATCTGTCGCTTTATGGCTCTTTGAGCGTTTTTATTCGACACGTGCAAACATTCGCGCCATTCATGGATCTGTGACATCGTCCTCGTCAAGCACGCGTCTCTGAAGCCAGTCCCTCCCCCGGGCCCCGTGCGTGTGCGACCGGCTGGGGGGAGGACCCCCGGTTCACCTGTCGCTCCTGGTCACCATCCGTACCACTGTGCCGGCCTTTTGTTTTGGTCAACGCTTGTTGACTTGGGGGGCCGCTGGTCAGCGGTCACCTGCTGGTCAGCTGGATTTCCTGGTGGAAGCGGCGCGGTCATTGTCCCCGGCCGCTCGGCCCGCCCAGCAACATCAGCTCCAGCGCGGTTTTTTTGTCCCGCTCCTAAAAAGAGGGGGGACGGGTGACAGAAAGACGGGGAGACGCTAAAGTCTTCCTGATCCCCCTTTCCATACGGAGGGTAATCCAGGAGCGACGGTCAGCACAAATCTGGCTTTGACTGCCTGTTTCTGTGTGTGTGCGTGTGTGTGTGTGTGAGGTTGTTCGGGTGGGTTTGCGTGCGTGCGTGAGAAGTGTGTGTTTGTGAGAGGAGTGTGCCAGCCATGTGTTTGTTCATACCTGTTTGGGTGCGTGGAAATGTGGTTAGTGTGTGTATGGTTATGTAGTTTGTGTGTGTGGTTAGTGTCAGTGTGTGTGTGTGTGTGTGTATGGTTAGTGTGTGTGTGCAGAGCCCTCACTGTGACCCCTTGTTTCACCAGGTTCCGGGATGTGTGTGTGTGTGTTGTGTCAGAGTTGTGTCACACCCCCCTGTGGTTGTCAGTACAAGACTCTGTCATTTTTTTTCAGGGAGATTACTCACAATTTCCCCTTCATTCAGCTGCACTCTCATGACTTCACTCTTTAAGTATGTGAGTGCACACAACTAAGGTACCTTGATATCCGATATCTTTATTGTTCCTCTGTTCTTCTGTGGCGACTAATTGTTTCTAATGGACCCTTTTGTACATATGTACTCATACCACAGCTGTAACTGAGTTTCCATTTGACGAGGCATACCTCAACAGCTAACTGATAATGACATGTTGTAACACTACCGGGTCATGTTTAGTAATGCAGTTGTCATTTGGAATGCACTTTTCAGCTCTCTGGGGAATTATCTGGGACTCACTGAGGCAGTAAAACCACAAATGTGTCTGCTCCGTGGCTCAGAGGCTAACTCCATGACGACTGTTGTCAGGAAGAGGGGGTGGGCTGGTGAGTGACATGCATGGTAATGATTTGGCCTGTCACAGTTGTCGTGGGTTACCCTGTAAAACGTACACAAGACCACCTGTGTGCTGAGCAGGTTGTAGAATCCACCCGGTGCAACAATAGAAATACACCAAAGAAACGTGACCCCTCACTGAACTGCTCCTCCCGAGGTTTCTTCAATTATTTTCCTCACTTCCTGGGACTTTCTCCATGTCTTCCTTGAGGGTTTTGCTTGGTTTACGTGCAGTGCTTATGTTCCGTGACACAGCCGGTAGAAAGGGGCCGTACTGATAAAGTTTGTTTTGATCTGAAGAGTGGTTGTTTCCTCCAGAGCACCAGGACTGTCTGCACCAGGTGGCTCACGAGCGTCTGGGGGAGGTCCTGCGCGTGCTGAAGGCCGTGATCGGCAAACACCAGAGCCTCAACTCCGTGGACATCCTCAGCGCGGCGGGAACCGTCATCGCCAGGGTCAAAGGTCAGTCCTGTTGGCCGGCACTCCCTCGCGCGCTCCTCTCCTCCTCGGCTCTGTTTTCCGTCTCCTTTGTCGGTCTGTTCTGTCACCATCTCTCCAAGTTTCTTTCTCCCCTTCTCTCCCAATCCCACCCTTTTCCCTTTCTAGACTATTCCGACTAACAGAAAACAAAGGAAACATTCAAAGGCTTCCAGGCCACCGTGTCACAGAAATGTGCAGGATGAGGCTCTCAGCACAGGGCCACAGTGAACCCTCAGTCGACAAAAAGCTTCTTTTTTCGTTCTTCAAGAAAAACGTCCCAAAAGGCTTGGTACAACCCCATCCCGGCTTCATAAAGACCTCTGTTGATCAGGGTTCAAAGACAATAACAGCAGCTATTTAGTCTGAATCCGAATCCTCGTTCAAGGCAGCGAGACAGAGACAGGGAGCAGTGTGAGGGGTGGGGGGGGGGGGGGGGGGGGGTCTGTGTGCTTGCGTCCAGCCCTGAGGGGACGGAGACAGGAGCAGCGCTCCAGCCCTCCCTCCCCTGAGATGACCGTCAGACACGGAGGGGACAGTCGTACGGTCCTCCCGGGCGCGGCAGGGGGGCTTCGGACTCCCACAGAGTCCACCTCCTCTCCGCTTGCACCCTGCTGGCCCTCTGGCTTAGCTGCTGTGGCAAGGCCCGAGTTTATGAAGAACCTTGACAGGGTGACATCCTTAAACATGTGTGTGTGTGTGTGTGTGTCGTTTTGTGTGTGTGTGTGTGCTGAACATGTGCATGAGGCTTTGTTTACGTTCTGTGAATGTGACATTGCTTAACTGTATTTGTCATACAGGATCTTTCTTCATCTTCGTCAGATCAATCCCGAGCCTGTGTGGGAGATGCTAGCTAAAATGTATCCAGCATGAATACTTTAGGGCTTCCGTCTGAAAGAAGCCATTGTACAGTACCAGGAAGAGGTCTTTGTGTGTGCGTGGGCGTGTGTGTGGGGGTGTGAGTGTGTGTGTGTGTGTGTGGTGCTATTGATCTGTGTGCTTTCCTCTGACAGCAGGACAGACTGGATACAGGACCCTGTATGTTCCTGTGATGTTACTGAATGAGGGGGATTGTTGTCAGGGCTGGACAGGCGTTCTCCAGGGAACAGTTTGATATTAACAGTATTTTACACTGACTGTATTTGCCTAGACAGTCTGTGATGATTGTACTGTTTGGAGATGTCATGGCTTTGGTACATTAGTTAGCAGGATTCCTTTCTGTACTGTAGCACCACTTGGTACAAACTGCAAATGGCATGTTGTGGCTTTTTACAACCACTAGGGGGCCAGAATTTCTCACTCGGTGGTGCCAACTCTCCAAGGTCTTTTTTAATCAAAGCTCTGACCCTACACACACACACACACATTCACTCACAAGATACCTGTGGCTACAAGCTATGCACACTCTGTGTAACAATGAGACTGAAACAATCAATTCAGGTAGGCTGATTCAATTGGTAGGATTGTTGAGTGTCTGGGGGCTTGGAGGAGAGATGAGGGCACCCGTGCTCATTTGCGGGCTCGCCTGTCTGTCGGCTCGCATAGGGGGCTGTGACTTCCACTGAACTGGCGAGAGAGAGAGGGGGAGAGAGGGGGAGAGAGGGGGAGAGAGGGGGAGAGAGGGGGAGAGAGGGGGAGAGAGGGGGAGAGAGGAGGAGAGAGAGAGCACTGGTTTCCTGTGGAAGCGGAGGGTCGATCATAGTTCCGGAGGCTTTACCGTCACTCAGTTGTCCCCACACGCGGTAGACGTCATTCACGTTCGGCACCTCCACCTGTCGAATCAGGTCGTCGGTCTGTCGACAGACTCACCCTGCCTCCTACATCTCAACCCCCGAGGCGAACCCCTCAGGCCACCCTGTCTGGGCCGCGACGTCCGTTTAGTCCGGTAGCTTCCGCCGCTCTCCTCCAGAGCCAGGCGAGGGGGACTGGAGCGGCGTTCAGGAGCGTTGCGCTCTCCCGGCGAAAACAATGCCATTTCTGAGCGATGATGTAACTTCCACGGCGGGCCCTTCTGGCCGAGGTTTGAGCCAGCGCTGGCATTGTGTTCCAGCAGGCTTCAGGATGTCCTGAGGAGAGGGGGGATAGGGGGAGGGTTACAGTCGGACTGAACTAAGTCACAGACCAGACCGCTCGGCTAGTCCGGGCTCACAGCACCTCCTGGGAACCCTGGACGTTCTCTGGAAGTCTCGGTTCCACAGGTTCCTAGAAGCACCCCCCCCCCCCCCCCCCCTCTTCTCCGACTGCCACCCTGAGTTTGGGGGACCTGCTGGGAGATTTACAAGCAGACAGAAGCCTGGCTCTGAGGGTCGTTCCTTCCCTAACCTGGACGGAACGATGATGGCTGGAAGTCGCGAATGAAAAACCAAGACCTTGCTGCTGGTGTTGTGCTCCAAGCTTTCGGCTGGGATGTTGGTTCCATTGAAGACATGATTAGGGTCTTCTGTATGTTCCTGAAGACCGATGATACAAAGATGGTTGAGGCGCAGCTTTGACGGGAAGGTTTGTGGACTTCAAAGTGACCTTTTTTTAAACATCGCTGTTTACATTTAAATGGATTTACACACTGGACAGGAAGTCCATGTGGTGGGTTAGTGGTGGTTCAGTGCTGTGTGTGTGTGTGTCACTGCTTGGTTCCTCATATGGCGTAAACACAGGAAGCTTTCTGTGCAGATGGGTTAGGGTTAGCTGATTTCTTCTGTCTGTGTGTTCAGGTCCACTGTTGAACCGGACTTGACTGTGTCACGGGGAGTTTTAAAATGGACACCTATCAAGTCCTGTCTAGCAAAACGGTTGTTTAGATGGAGAACACTGGACCTATGACTACTACACTGCACCTTGTTTTAGAATGTTCTTCTTCTTTTTACACTCAAAGACAACAGTTAAGTAACAAACTGGATTGTCTTATGACTAGCTGACAGATTTCAGAGGAGTTCAGAGGAAGAGAAAGTCATGCATGGTAAGAAGGACTTTAGGAATCGAGAATCAATACTGTTCGCTCAGATTACTTCTCAACTCTGGAAATGGCCGTTGTTAGTCACAAAGACGACCAAGTTTGTTGGTTGTTGATTGCAATTTCTTTGGACTCCTAACCAGCTTAATGCTAGATTATTTTATCTGCGTGTGACAGGAAGGTTGTTATGGAGACTGATTATAGACGTATTTACATTTGCGTTTCCTTCCTCTATTTTTAAGACACTTGTGTTTAGATTTGAGTCAGGAAATCTGTTGCCTCTCTTGAGTTTTTAGGAAATCAGCCACCTCAGTTATGAGCTTGTTTCCCTATTCCTCCATCCCTAGTCTTGCGTGAAGGCCCCACTGAATGAAAAGCCTCTTTTTCTGTCTTGTTTAGAATTGTGTTTATTCTGCGTCTGGGAAACTGGATTCTTTGTCTAATACAGGTGACTTGATATGACTTCATGAAATGCCTCAGTGTCCTAACACTTCCACAACTTTCTCACATGCCTGTTCAGAAACCAGAAAAGGATGAACCTGATCATGTTCCTCTTAATTGTCTGTATTATGTGTGTGTGAGAGATCAAGGGTTTAAGTACATGCCCTATCCAGTATTAGAGGGATATAAAATGTCACCGTTCTTGAGTTTCACCCTTCAGGACAATTGTCTATTCCTTTCCTGACAGGTGTGAACTTCAAGGACGTGAACGAGGACAACAAACAGGAGCTTTTCTCGGAGATCTACTCTTCCATCGACACATTAGCTTTCACATTTGGCAATGTGTGAGTACAATGTCTCGGGTTATTGCAATATTACAATAAAGGGATCTTTTCCTCAGTTTTACTATTCACTACTGGATTAGCCCTCGCCTAGCCACTAAACCTGAACATCACAACAACATTTGAACCAGTGCTTAAGAACGACCTGTACCTGCAGTTGATGATTTTACATTGGTTTCCCTTGCAGAGTGTCGGACTTCCTTATGGGCGATGTAGAGAATGGCTCATCGTTGGGGCTCCCTCTGACTAGGAGAAGCAGGGTAAGAGAACCAGGGATACACACATACACCTACCTACACAACCTCCACCTAACCCTGTGTACATATACAGCGCCTGCTTTGGAAACCCCTAGCCTTTTAGCAAAAGTGGTTTTGAATGCACAAATTCAATCCCGTTTGGCCTGAAACAGACTTGTGTGTTGTTCCTCATGGCGGGCCTCTCGATTCTGTCTCCTCAGTCGTCAGAGAACCTGTCGGTCGAATGCGGAGGATCCAGCCTGGAAAGGGACGACCCTCCAGGTGAGATTCGTGTCCCGCAACAGGACATCCTGTCGCTCGCGTAGAACAGCTCATTTTAGACGTGTGGTTTTCTCTGCCCACCAAAGTCACTACGACCTATCGGGCTCAGTAAGATGAATACATATTAATGCACATTAATACAGCCAATCCCTGTCACAACCACTCAGCTCTAAGGCTATTACAGCCCGTCCGTTGCCAAGGTCGGGAAGAAGCTTTACTACGTGGCACTCTCTCAGTCACAGGCACCCGTAAACCACACACAAACACACACACACACACACTTATGTCGGCTTCGCTGAGGCGCGGGCGGTCTGGGACCACGCTCACACCCTTCTTCTTCGACGTCCCGTGCGGCATCTCCGTGGTGGTCACAGGTCCCCCGGCGCGGGCGGAGGAGGTGGACGGGGCGCTGCAGGGCAGCGAGGGCGGCGTGGAGGCGGCGCTGCTGTACGCCAAGGCCTGGTCCAAATACAGCAAGGAGCTGCTCGCCTGGGCCGAACGGAGGATCGCCGCCGGTGAGTGACACGAAAACTGTACACCTTAGTGTGAGGATCTTGTGTTTGGATTGGAAATCCCCCGAAAGGAGAGTTTGTTTGGCCCGTCGAGTGCGTATGCAGGTCCACTGTCATAAGAAGGCACTCCTGGTGTTAAAGTGACGCTTTGAAATGGACTGCGTTTGCGGCAGGTTGACTGTGTTTACATTAGCATTAGCACTCGTCATTGGGACTGACAGGTGGCACTGGGTAGGTTGAGTGATCAGGATTAAGTTAGAATAGGAGCCTCACACACAGTTAGAAGTGTGTGTTAGGTTACATGAGGCTCCTGAAAAGGACATACTGTCAGACCCAGAGTTGGCTCATAGCAGTGTGCTGTCATTCCATGATCGAGCTACTGTCAAGTGACAAGTATGCTGTAATAAGTTACAGAATAGTTCGGGGTTGTGTACTTAATCACTCTGTAAGCACACATACAGTGACGGGTCAACCTTTAGGGGTTTGGTGTGACATAACTCAGCAACGTATCTTGTTTGGATAAGACTTGGATTTTTATTCCTTTCATTCTTTGCCCGGGGAACGTTCTGTGACTAGTGTGTGTGTGTTTGCAGATGTCGAGTGTGCGAAGAGCTACGCCAAAATGGCCGAATCGGCAAAGACGCTGGCTAGTCAACAGGTGACTGAACATACGTTTTCATTGTGTCCTTGTGCAGTACTTTCATACAGAACGTGGGAGACTGTTTCTCCGCGTTAAATCGAGAATTCATTCGTTTTTGTGTCACTAAACAGGAATTCATGCCATTTCGCAAGATCTACATGTCGGCGTTCAAGAACGACATTGAGTACAGCCAACTCCTGCTTCACACAGCCGCGGCACTGCAGGCTAACAAGTTCATGCAGGTAAGTCTTCCCACACACACACACACACTCTTCCGGTCTTCAGGGAACACCATCTGAATCAAATGATGGAGGTGTCTGCTTGTTGACTCACTGGAATGTGTCTGTGTACGTGTGTGTGTGTTCCCCAGCCTCTTCTCAGTCGTAAGAGCGATCTGGACAAGCTGAGGAAGGAGGTGAAGGAGCGCTGGCAGAGAGAGCAGAAGAAGATGGTGGGTGGACATGATGTGCCCTCTGACACACACCAGAGCTGCTGCCTGTATGAGTGGGACTGGGAACTCTCGGGCACTAGGACCTTGAGGGCATGGATTCTAGTATATGTAGTTGACGAGGTGTTGTGAACAGGAACAGCGAGGTCAGTCAGTGTGCTGTCAGTGTGTGTGTGTGTGTGTGGTTCCTCTACTGCATCTCCGACTGGGTGGTTACAGGAATGACAGAAATAGAAGGAGAGCAAACCAGTAGCGCTGAATCAGCACTAAAGTGTTGTAACTTCTCTGTGTGTGTGTGTGTGTGTGTGTATATCTATGTCTGTGTGCATGTATGTATGTATGTGTATGTATGGTCGTGTTTGTGGATGTGTCTCCGGCGTGTGTGTGGGCGTGTTTCCGACGTGGGGTGTGTGTGTTCAGCATGAGGCGGACAGCGCCCTGAGGAAGGCGCGGGCGCTGCAGGTGCAGAGGCAGGAGGAGCATGACAAGGCCAGGCTGTCCACCAGCAGGGCGGAGGAGGAGCAGCCTGCCAAACAGCTGGACAAGAGACGCCGGCTGGAGGAGGAGGCCCTGCTGAAGGTACCACACACCTCTCCCCCCCCCCCCCCCCTTCCCCCCCAGTGGCCCCTAGAATCTTTTCAAGGAGGGCCCTAGCTTATCGTGGAGGCCCCTAAATCCTCCAAAAAATCTCTTTGAGATTATCCCGGAAGCTTCTAGATCACTAAGGCTCCTCAATTCGAACGAATGCCCTCCCGATCCTAAAGGAGGCCCCTCGAGTTGTTCTTGTTCGAATGCTGAGCTGACGTGAGCCCCTGTAACCCCCCCCCCCCCCCCCCCCCCGTGTGGTAGGCAGAGGAGGCCCAGCAGCACTGCGAGGCCTGCCAGACGGACGTGGCGGTCAGGAGGGTGGAGCTGGCCACCACCAAGAGAGACGTCCTCACCCAGCTCAGAGAGATGGTCTTCCAGTGCGACCTGACTCTCAAGGCGGTACGTCCCCCAAACCCGGCGTCCCCTCTCCCACCTGCTTTTTCGATCTCAGCGGCGTCCGTGAGGTATTCGCGTGTGTCTACCGTCTCTCCGTGGGATCGGACACAGACGCGAAAATCTCCCCTTATTTAGCGTCGGACGAACGAACGGAACCGCGAAACGTTCAGATGTGACCATGTCATCGCGCGCGTGTGTGTGTGGTGTGCAGGTGACGGTCAACTGGTTCCAGCTGCAGCAGTCCCAGGCCGTTCCCCTCCCCGTCAACCACCAGGTCCTGTGCGAGAGCGCCAAGCTGTACGAGCCGGGGCAGCGCTACGTGGACTTCGTCAGGAGCCTGCCGGCCGACAAGGCCAGGGCGGAGTCCCTCTCCTTCGACGCCACCGTCACTCAGAACACGGGGTGAGGGGAAAGGGGGGGCTCCAGGGGGGTCGCAAGCGGCTGGGAGAAAGAGAGGGTAGCGGCCAATGCAGCTGTTTGTGTGCGTGGGGAGGGGGAGTGGGGTGGGGGGGGGGCTGGGGGTTGCAGAGAAAAAGATTGTGAAAAAGAAAGGGATTGTGTTAGAAAGCGTAACACAATTGAGTGCAGGCCACATGTCTTCCTGAGGAAGTGACTAGTCAGAGTGTGGGGGAGGGCGAGGGAGGAGTGGGGAAGGAAGGATAACTTCTTCTGTGCTCTGGATCTGGATCAACACAACTATCGAACTACATGTTATACTTAGGAACACTTGCAATGTATGAATTTACCCGACACCTTTTGATCTTGAAGTCAAATGCTCTACCACTGAGCTAAACCCATCCCAACAGTTATGTCTTAGTCCGGTGGAAAAGCTCTGTCTGTGCTGACCAGTGTGGTTCAGGTTGGGTTGGGTCTGGAAGTGCCCACAGAGAGACACAGCCGGCAGGTGGAGAGGACAGCTTTGTTCTGGCTTTGTTTACATCTCCTCCCCGCCCTGCCCTCGTCTGATCAGAGCTGGGGAAGTGCAGATGGGAAGCTGAACATCAACACCTCTCACACACCACACGCGCGTCACAGGGTTAAATTTAGAGATCCAAGTCAACCTGAGACCATAGCCAGTGGCGTGGGAGTGGACCAGCCAGGGCCACCTATAGCCTAGTTACACTGTTTATAGTCCGGATCTGATCATGCCGGTGTTATGTCTTTAGGAATATGAGAACGGTGTTGAGTGAATATTACCCTTAGAGATCGAGGACATTCCGCGTTTTAATCCAAGTTTCAGACAGGCCAGTGTTGGATCATACTTTCCTCCAGATCCACCGGAGAGAGTTTCACCTCCCTTTTGCGTTTCCCCCAGGATGCTTTTCACCAAGAGGTCGCTGAGCGGCAGCCACTCGTCCCACGGGAACCTATCGCAGGCCTCGCTGCCGTCGGACTTCCCGGGCGCCGGAGAGAGCCCCGCCCACACGCGGCCGGCCAAGATAGCGGAGCGCCGCTCCAACAGCAGCACGGACATCCAGGGTAAGCACACGCACGCACTGGAGGTGCATCACTGACGCCCCAAACACACGGAGGGAGCGTGTTTCAGACGTCACCACTCCAGCCCTCCAACAGTAGAGGTCTGGTCTGGTCGCCACTGGCTCAACACTAAGCACTTCTGACGCTTCTTAGTGTTGGCATCAGCTCACTGCTTCAGTGGTGTCTGGGGCTTGTTGCCTGGTAACGATGCTTCAGGCCCTGTTTCCGACCGCTGTCGTTAAATGCAGTTCAAAGAGTATGATGTGAACCCCTCTGTGACAGAGCTTGTAAAAAGGGCCACACACATGAAACTGGATCTGATTTCAGTAGAAAAGACGGCAGAGAGAGAAGGAGTGTGTGTGTGTGTGTTTGTGGATGTTAGCGTACCTGCACTGTGTCGTTTGCTTGGGATCCCAATGGAAATTGTGTGTACCATGTATGAATACACAGAAGTGTGTATGTGTGTGTTTGTGTATCCATGCAGGCTCAGCCTTGTGGATATAAATGGTTGGAGATTACAGTTGTCCTCCTGTGACTCTTATTTACGGAACACACACGCACACACACCGCACACCACACACACACACAGCTGTTTGATCATACTTGTGGTTTGGTTCCTCATTTGAATGATAATATCCTGATAGGTTTCAGGTGCAACCCCTTTCTGTCCATGATTTAGTGTTTGATGATTAAGTGTTGCTACGGCAGCCAAAATCACCCATCAGAAAGGTTTTTATCCTGAGGGTGGCAACACATCAAGAATTAATTCAGCCACAGCTCACACTGTAAGACGGTCAAGCTTCCGTGACTACATTTACAAAGACGTCATTTGAAAACCGACACAAGTGTCTTTTTTAATCACATGTTAATGTAAACACACTGGATACGTCACGCCTGGACGCAATATTAGCATTCAAGTGTCACCATGACAAAGTACATATTCGTTGACATGTTAATAGGATATTCTTTCTGAGGAGATGTAGGTGGTGAAGCAGAGATGGGAAGGAGAGCTGGACATGGTGAAGTGTCTTGTTGTGGTTGTAGAATATCGTAGTTGTCGCTGAGTCTGGTAAAAGACAGCCTGTTACTCAGCACCTCCCTTTGTAGAAACGGGCCTGTTCTGGCTTGATGATCTGATGCATCTATTATAACCGCTACTTGTACATTGCTTTGGATATGTAATATAAATGATTACATTTATATTAAATGACTACATTTAAATGTACTGGTAAACTCGAAAAAGTCAAATGTGATTGTGAATCTTGTTCCAGCTCTGAGGATCCAAGGCCCGTTTCGAGCCTGGGCCACGGGTAGTCAGGGTGGGGGCATGTGCAGTGACTCCGAGAGCGCCGGGGGCAGCAGCGAGTCCCGCTCCATGGACTCCCCCACCGCCAGTCCTGGTAAGACCCACTGGATTTGCCCAATCATGCCATTGTCCCACCACTTCCTCATTCCTGTTCTCCATTTCCTGTCCCTGTTATCCCACTTCCGGTTGCTCGTATTTGAGATCAGATCAAACTTTATTCACCCCTGACGAGAAAATTCAAACGTCACAGCAGCCCCAATAAAATAAATAAATGTATAAATAAAAGAAATATACGCAGTATTCACAGCATCTCCTACCACGGTATTTCAAACAAAGAACATGGTATATCTCCTTCCGAAGGTCTGTAGTTTCTGGCAGTCCTCTTGTTTGTACTCGCTAACCTGCTATCTGTCCCTTCATAACCTTTCCTGCACCTGATGACTGGCATGCGCAATAACAACCGGCCGCACCTGCTGCCCGCCCTCCAACATGCCCCAGCTGTCACGTCTCTCTCCACCTGGAGAGGGAAAACAAGACAGACCGCCCTTATGTCACAGGCATAACAGCCGCCCTGTCAGACCGCAGACGGTACAGTCAGCCTGCTGTCTGAGATTGTTATTGGTCTGGAACGCGTCTCATTGCTTAACTGAGACGTCGGAAGGAAGGTTTCCTTTTTTTTCTTTTGTTTGGTTCGTCTTTGGCCGGGATTCCCCCGAGAGCTGTCGATGTTTCAGCTTGCCCCAGCCCGGTACGACACCCTGCTGTTCCTCAAGCAGGAGACACTGCAGCAGGCCAAGCTTCAAATGAGACGGTGGACGGTGGAGCTGCTTGAAATGCTTATCTAGACACTTCTTCCCCTCCTCCTCTCTTCCCTCTGTTCCTTTCCTCCCTTTAACTGCATTTTCCACATGCCCGGGAGATGTTTTCCAGAACGTTCTCAGTAGCTGTCTGAGATGGGCCTCTCACGCAGACCTTTATGGGAACAATACGGAGGATTAACAATGGGCTTGATCACTGAATGGAAGTGTGAATCACCCATGATGCCTTTATGGTGGTCTCCAATTGGCTCCTTGACCTTTCACCTAAAATGAGCCCCGCCCCGCCGCGGCACATTTATAAGCGAAACGTTATTTATTTATTTTTCAGTCCAGGGTTTAGTATAGAGAGAAGCCGCCCCGGCCATGAGAACTCACTGGCGTATCCTCTTTACCTGCACAGGTGACTTCAAGAGGAGATTACCCAGAACCCCCTCCACAGGCACCATGTCGTCGGCGGACGACCTGGACGAGAGAGAGCCCCCGTCGCCGTCAGATAACGGTGAGTCTGAGGGGGGAGGGGGGATGGGAACTCGTCCTGGGGGCCCCCCGGAGGGAGACGGTTTGTCTCTCGTTCCCATGTCCGACGGCGGGGTCGTCGAGGTCGTGCGTTGGTGTCGCGAGGGGTTCTGGGATGTTGGAGAAGGGAAGCTACAACAGAAGAGCTGTCATGCGTTAAAATAAATAAGACAAAGTGGCTGGAATGAAACCGACTGTCAGTGTGGGATGAAACTGACCATGATCCACCCTCTCTTCCCCCCACCCTGTCTCTCCCCCACTCCAGGTCTGAGTGAGATGGTCATGGAGATGGCCAGTTCTCCAGGCCCCTTCAGGAACACTCTGATGTCCAAGGCCGCCCAGACACACCGGCTGAGGAAGCTGAGAGCTCCGTCCAAGTGCCGGGAGTGTGACAGCCTGGTGGTGTTCCAGGGGGCCGAGTGTGAGGAGGTTGGTTTCTTCTTCTTCTTCTTCTTCTCTGGTCTTCTGGCTCCTGGTAACCAATGTTTCGGACACTCGGGAGGCTCAATCACTCTGTTCCTTGTGCATGGGATCAAACTGGACTCAAACTGAAAGCCATCGGCCCTCCACATGGAGGGTTTGGGTTGGCAACCATGTTAAATACATAAGACAGGTGGTGTAAGCGAGGGGGGGGGAAGCACTCCAGAGTTCCATGAACAGATCCAAACTCAGACATCAGTCATGTGTCTGATCCTCCCTCAGTGCAATGGAAACCAGAGGCCTTCAGCTGGCCCCGCTCCCCCTCTCCTGGATGTTCTCTCCACTCTGCTTATTTTAGAACGAGTTCCATTCAATATTTATAAAAACCCTAAGATAATGTTTGGATACATTCAGAAGGACAAAGAACGGGTTGGTCCTACAGGGTTACTGGGTTTGGCGACGGGATCGTTTGCGTCACACAGTCCAACGTGGCTGAACTGGACGCTCCCTGAATGAAGTTGACCGACTAAATTACATTGACGGTGTTTTCTTTTTTTGTGTGTTTTTTTCTCTCATGTGACTTGACCGCGTATCGCCTGACTTGTCGCATTTGTTTCTGTGACTGTGTCCCCAGTGTTACTTGGCCTGTCATAAGAAGTGTCTGGAGCTGCTGGCCATCCAGTGCGGTCATAAGAAGCTTCAGGGTCGCCTGCACCTGTTCGGCGTGGACTTCACCCAGGCGGCCCGGAGCCACCCCGACGGCATCCCCTTCATCATCAGGAAGTGCACGTCTGAGATCGAGCACCGGGCTCTGAACATCAAGGTAACGCCGTTAAAACATCCGGCCCTGCTCCTGCTCCAGGCTACTGCTCTTGAATCTTACCCCCCCCCCCCCCTCCCCCCGGACGAGATCCGTTTTTGAAACCCGTGGGAAACTCGCCGGGTGTCTGGATGTGGAATGTGTTCCTCAAACTGTTCTGGAGTGTTCTGTTGGAATCTAAAGGGACCGTGTCGTCTGGTTTGTCTCCCCCCCCGTAGGGGATCTACCGCGTCAACGGAGCCAAGTCTCGGGTGGAGAAGCTCTGCCAGGCGTTCGAGAACGGGAAAGACCTGGTGGAGCTGTCTGATCTCTACCCGCACGACATCAGCAACGTGCTCAAGCTCTACCTGCGCCAGGTGAGTCCGCCGCCGCCTCGTACATTACCTCCAGATAAAGTCAACTGAGTTCGGCTGTTGCAGAGTCGCCGCCCCTCCCCCCCCCCCCCCCACACCGCCCGGCCAATCTCCCTTTTCATACCTCCTCCTTTTACTGTCAACAAAAATGCCGGGATGCTTATCTCCTCGCTTCTAATCTCATCCCCTCCGTGTGTTTGTCCTCATATTTCAGCCTCCTGAGTTTATAATTAACTTCCTTGTTTATTTCTCTCCCTGCCCAGCTCCCAGAGCCCCTCATCCTGTTCCGCTACTACAATGACTTCATCGGATTGGCTAAGGAGAGCCAGAGCGCCATCGTGGAGGAGGTGGAGACCCTGCGGGCTGGCCCCGCCTCCGAGACCCAGCAGGTCAGCGTGGAGCTCAGCCGGGTGCTGTTCAAGATCCGAGACCTCCTGAGGCAGCTGCCGCCGGCCCAGTACAAGACCCTGCAGTTCCTCATTCAGCACCTGCACCGGTAGGATGAGCAGGGAACACACACACACACACACACATACACACACCCTCTGACAGTGTCAAACAGAAAGCCCTGCTTTCGGCTGGAGAAGATCGATTTGAATGAACCCAAACACCAAACTAGACCATCAATTCTCGGAGCGTCTAAACCCAGACGCTTGTCTAAACCTCTGGCGTCCATCTTGTTTGCGTCCCCTCATCCCCCAGGGTGACGGAGCAGGCGGAGGAGAACAAGATGACCGCCAGTAACCTGGGGATCATCTTCGGGCCCACGCTGATCAAGCCCAGGCAGACGGACGCCGAGGTGTCCCTCTCCTCCCTGGTGGACTACCCCTACCAGGCCCTGATCGTGGAGCTGCTCATACGACACCAGCACGTGGTCTTCGACTCACCCTTCAGCCCCCTGCCCGCCGCCTCGCCCACCGCCGAGGGCGCCCCCTCCGGCCCGGCCCCCGGCCTCCCCCACCGCCTCACCGCCCAGGAGAAGGAGATGCAGTTGAACAGGCACTCCAAGTCTCTGGGAGACATCAAAGAGGTGAGGGGAAAACAAATATTTTGTTTTGTACTTTTAGAAGTGCAAAAAGAAAGCCCACGCAAGTCTTTTCATTAAGAAAGTTGACCAAAATGTGCTCCCAACTTTTCACAAAATAAGAAACGGAAGTTAATCTGAGAACATATAGTTCATAACTAACAGTGTATTCTTAGGAAATCTATGCTCAATAAAGAGGAAAGATTCAACACAGTGTTCTTCAAATAACTTCACCATCAATGTCACCACTGTAAAAACATTCTCTCTTCTCTCCTTCCTGTTTCCTGTTCTGGGTTCTGTTTCCTGTCACTGTCTCTGTATTACAGCAGAGCTCCAAAGTGTATAAAAGGCATTCCTCCATAATCCCATCCTGCCGTTTGCTGGAAGAGGCCAGGGAGGTGCAGCCCATGGCTGAGGAGATGGACTTTCAGCCTGGTCAGTACACTACAACAATACTACAGTATAGTACAACAATATCTTATGTATAAATAAAAATAAAAATAAAATATATGTAGCTATTGTTGTACAGTATAGTACAACAATAGCTTATGTATAAAAAAAAAATATATATATATATATGTGATATAGAACGTACGGCAGAAGATCATGGATCAGAAGGTCATAGTTCTAACTGTATTTCAGTGGTTAGACTCAAGGAATAGTCTATATTTTCCCAGGCACGATGCAAAATAACATCTCAGTCAAGAGTGCAACAGTAACAATATCTCAACTTCAGCGTAGCAACACAATGTCATTTACACACTACAGTGCAAAAAAAAAAGTTTAGACCCATAGTTAACACTCAGAAGCCTTTGTATTGACAGGCAATTCTGCAATGCATTGTGTTATTGCATCAGCATGTGCTGTGATAGACATCAGAAATAAACACTGTCCGTCTCTCTCTCTTCCCAGCGGGGGGTTCGGACGACGTCAACGGCTTCCAATCCTCGAACGTCCCCGAGGCTCCGAGGCCGGGGGAGAGAAGCCGGCCGGGTCCCACTTCCCGGGTACAGCTCCGCGCCCCTCGCTCCAAGCTGTCGTCCCGGCCTGTGAGCCTGCCCGCGGAGCGCCCCCCGGCCACGCTACGCGGCGTGGACCAGAGGAACACCCCGAACGGCGTGGAGACGGACGGCGCCCAACCGGATGGCCCCGGGCCGGGGGCCTGCGAGGAGGCCTCGGAGGACGACAGGCCCCGGACCCGAGTGAGCAGTCACTACCGCAGCACGTTCATCGACACCCAGACCCTGCGGAGGACGTGGGACAAGCAGTACAAGCGTTACGACGTCACCCCCAGGACGGCCCGGATCGTGGCGAGCTTGCCGAGCGAGGAGGAGGGCCACGTGGACGATGCCGCCGGCTGTCTGTCCGTGTCTGTGACGTCGTCCGCGTCTGCCTGTTCTCTCGGGAGATGCAGTTTGAATCCCGTCGCCGTCGCCGCCTACCCCAACAGACCGTACACCATCGCGGTGAGGGCAGGCAGGACTTTGAGGCGAGAGGAGAATGTGTGCGAGTACATCCCAGTGTCCACCTCGTCGAGGCCCCCCAGAACTCTCCAGCCCCCCCCCGGAACCTTCTACAAGCCTCCGTCGGGCAGCAAGGCCAAGGCTTTCGCAGACGCGGGGTCGAAGATGAGTGCGGCGGCGACAGCTAACAGCGCTGAGGAAGAGGAGGAGGAGGAAGAAGAGGAGGAGGAGGAGCTGGGGGTTGAGATCGAGGTGTCTGTGGATGAGCCATGTGAGGAGGCCGGGGCGGCCTCGTCCGGCCACCAGTCCCCCCGCTCCAGCCCCGAGGAATTGAGTCACGGCGACGCTAAGCCTCTGTACCAGAGACTACGGCCCAGACGGCTGCAGGAGTTTGAACACAGGGAGGCTCACTTCGTATAGCCTCCCTCACCCTCTGAGGTACTCCTCCCTCACTTCACGGTTCAAGGGTCAAAGTTCAAGGTTCAATAAACGTTTGGACAAGGAGGTCTGATGGATATAATATGTGCCATATTGAAGACGAAAAAACACCAAGAATTTCATGAACTGTGAAAAATGTACCCATGGAAGTGTTATATATTAATATATATTTCTTGATATCTGTCAGGCTTTTGTTTGGCGCTGTGAGTAACAGATTTACAATTGAAGACAGGATGCACTTATTATGTTGTTTTTAAGTTACTTCACATGAATTCTGATTAAAAGTTGTTAAAATATAAATAAGAAAGGAAAAAATAAGTAATTTTACCAAAACAAAGCTGTGTGTAATTGGTCAAATTCTAAATAAGTTGAAATCACACTCACAGTTTCTTTACCATCCTGCTCAATACACATTGATGAAAGAACATAGTCTGTTTTATCTTTTAAACTGTGCAAATACATTTTACAAAAACATTATTTTACCCATCGAACAACTTACATTACATTTACATTCTGCATTCATATGTTTTATGCCAAAAATGGGAATAACCTGTTACCGTATCCAATTCAGTTTGATGCACTTATTTACCTTAAATTAATCTTACACCTTTTTTTGTCTCTGAATTCTCTGTTGTTACTCAGACTGCAGTGTTATGTTAGTCATGTATAAAGTGTTCCACAACCTAACATGTTGCATCATGTTAAAATGGCCTCATCACTCACTCGATTGACACGTAAGTAATGTACATGGTGTCTGCATGTAAATACATTGAAATATGTTACAGAGTAACACCTTGTTGAAAGAAAAAATAATTCTGCTTTAGTTTTTTGTATACAAACTGTAAGAAGCTTCCAGTGCCCATGTATTGCCTTGTAGAAGGATGTCACCAAGGTTTAAAAAGCACATACGTATACAAAGCTAAACTCGGCCAAAGCTGTTTAAGAGGAAGCCTACGTTATTCAGCGGTGAACAGGGATACAATTGCCTTTCCCCAATGGCCAACCCAAGTCATTGTAGGTGCATCATTCTTGTAAATTGTATTTCTGTCTGTATTTTATGAATGGTGAACGAATGTTTCTGTGTATTAAATTACTTTTGCAATTGTGTACAAACAGGTACATGGGAACATACGCCTTTTTGTAACTTATTAAAATAAAGCTTACATCTTCCAAATATATATTTTTGACTGGCATTAATGTTATACAGTTATATTAGTGTGATGATATGATAAATGCAGAAGCTATTTTAGGTCCATTTAGCTGTTACACTCTGTACATGCTATTATGTCCACAAGTAGGGCATCCTAAATGATATAAAAGTGTTGTTTGTCCTATTCGTCATTTCTAAGTGAATATCTAGACCTAATGAGACCCAAGATTAACCTATGAAAATGGAGTCTGGTATTAGTGGTCTGTTGTTTGTTAGGTCATGTCGGTCTCTTCAGCGAATGGATGAGTGGAGTTAGCAAGCTGTGGGCATGCAGAAAGAAGATTATATCAATCTGCTTAACTATTCGCAAGGTCTAGGGAACTCACTGCGTAAGCTAACATGGAGCACACAGGAGATTGTAAACGGCTACGTGTTTTACTTTAGATGTCACTCAACGATTAGATTGTTCTTCTGAGGTATGTGATATGATTGACTATCTTGAGGCTCTCTGATGTGTTTTGCTGTTACCTCGACTGGAGGGGGACTGTTTAGTGCCTGCATAGTGTTGCATAATGCCAGTGTTGTAGTGTTTTTATAGACAGCAGAAAGCAATCACATTAAAGGAAACTGTGAGGAAATGATGTTAGCAGAATAAGACTGTCAAGACTTGCATTCGGCATTGTTCAAGTGTTAAAGATCAATCTTACAGCCTTCAGTATTGGTGAGTGTGCTGGATGCAAAACAAGTTGTTTCGCAATGTACGGTTTTGCTCAAGCTTTGAATGTGTTGAGTCCTTGTGGAGCTAATGTCCTTTGCTTTTACAAGGGTGCATTTATTGGACTTTTTTTAACAGAAGAAACAATAAATATGTCTGAAATTCTCCATAAATAATCATTTCATCATAACAAGACATGGTGCCTGTCACAACTCAATATTTGTGTTGGCTGACCTAACAATGTAAACAATCAATTGTTGTCTATGAATAGTTTTTCAAGTATGATGCACGGAAATATGATTGAAACAACTTCTACTGTGGTTAGTGGTTTATGTTTGCGCTGTTCTTTGTCGGTGGGTCGGACCCATCATTCAGATTATGTTTTCAGCCGCACTTGGGAGTTGAGACTCCCATTGTTGAAATTGATTGGCATGACCTAGAAAAGGCCTTCATCGGCCCATACTCTCGCTACACCCCTCCTCTCTGTTGCTGCTGCACTTGGTTGGTTCAGTCAGCATCAAGGGACACTGGGAATGTTTACGGGCGACGTCTCTCCTACTGCATAGAAGAAGAAAAGAAAACTACATCTGAATTTAAAGACAGGAAAGGGAAAAGTTCCAGACGTTCCCAATCCAATTAGCAAAAATCGTTGGTTGAGTTTTCCTGGGCTGTGCTTATGATCGCAATAGGGTTGTTGTGAATAGGTTGTATGGTTGAGGTCGTTTGGTTGTGTGGTACTCTGACGTGGTTTTGGGGGGGATTGTGTTCAGGCCTGAGTCCTGTTGGACGCCCCCTGGGGGGTCAGTGGAGGAGCCATGAGGACAGTCAGTCAGATCCGACTGTTACTGTGGAAGAACTGGACCCAACGCAAGAGGCAAAAGGTAAACAAAGATTCCCCTCACTCCTGTGATGAGATTGATGAAGTTTGGAAATATTCACAGGCAGGGGCAGCAAAGTGTGTGTGTGTATGTGTGTGTGTGTGTGTGTGTGTGTGTGTGTGTGTGTGTGTGTGTGTGTGGGGAGGGGGGTTGGTTCCCTCTGACCAAACGTTTTTTTTTGGTCATTCTCTCAGGTCCGGTTCTTCATGGAGATCATGTGGCCTGTGTTTCTGTTCATTGGCCTGGTGTGGCTCCGAAGAGCTAACCCTCTTTACCGCCAACACGAATGTAAGAACTACCGTTTCCACATCGACAACATTTAGGAGCTCGCTAATTCACCAAATATTTCAATAGTTGGCATCATTTTGAACTATCTTTGCTGCCTAAGTGCCGGTGTTTCCTCATGCCCGTGCTGTGTTGCTCCGCTCTGTTGGAACAGGTCACTTTCCCAACAAGGCCATGCCCTCCGCTGGAGTCCTGCCTTGGATCCAGGGCATCGTCTGCAATGCCAACAACCCGTGTTTCCAGTACTCCACCCGCGGGGAGTCGCCTGGCCTGGTCTCCAACTACAACAACTCCATGTGAGCATGCCGAGGACACAGGGTCGGCTCCGGGGGGGGGGGGAATGGAATTCTGTGCCCCCTGTTATTTTTCTATGAGAGTTTCCTTTTTGATTTATTTAGTACATAAATCACACAGACACATAATGAAAATACTTGTTGTGTGTGTGTGTTTGTTCACGTTTGTGTGTGTTTGTTCTCCCATTTGTGTGTGTTTGCGTGTGTATTTGTACTTCCATGTGTGTGTTTCCATGTGTGTTTGTTGTCCCCTCTCTGTGTGTGCGTTGTCCCGTTTGTGTGTCTGTGTGTGTTGTCCCGTGTGTGTGTCTGTGTGCGTTGTCCCGTGTGTGTGCCTGTGTGCGTTGTCCCGTGTGTGTGCCTGTGTGCGTTGTCCCGTGTGTGTGTCTGTGTGCGTTGTCCCGTGTGTGCCTGTGTGTGTTGTCCCGTGTGTGGGTTTGACCTCCCCTCAGCTTTGCCCGGTTCTACTCCGACGCCCAGGAGCTTCTGCTGTCCGACCCAGAGTTCCTTCAGCTGGGCCGGCTCTGGAGAGAGCTGACCACCATGAGCACCTTCATGGACACGCTGAGGACCAACCCAGAGCAGGTCGCAGGTCAGTCCCTCACAGACCCCACGCCCACATACACCCCCTCAGACGCGAGGGCCTTGTGGGGGGTAGGGGAAGGGTGGGTGGCTGGCTGGTCGTCAACAGTGCTTCTGAACGTCTTGAAGAAGGCTTCAGGATGGCGTAGGACCTCCGCGCTCTGTGTTGGGTGAGCTTTGTTTACATGCCGTCCCGACCGACACCTCCCTGGTTCCCAGGAATTGTCTTCCTGGGTGCTTTCAGGTGAGTGAGGTGATGGGATTACAACACTCGGGCTTAAGTGAGGCCATCCGTAGTGAGACTGTAAGCTGCTTACTTTCACCAGAGCTCTGTTTGTTTGGTGGGAACTCGTGTGTCTGTTTCTGTCTAAACGCCCATGCTCCAGAAATAGAGCAAATTGCTCCTGAGTCTCGTACTATCGTTCCTCCCTGGGAACTGATGGCATCGCGCTGTTCCTGTGTGCTTCCTGAAAGCATTCCTAATGCTGACAACTCACAAGAATAGGCAACCTCAAAGTCTACCAGATTTGGAAAATCCTTCTGAATGATTGATGTGTGTATTGGTATGCGCCTGAGTGTATTCCACTGAGTAAGTGATTGATTCGCATGGAATCCCTCTAAAATGGCCGTATGACCTTTATATGTTAAACAATACATCTTTGTCAAAAGTCAAGATTCATACTTATGTTCATAACTAAAACCAGATATGTCAAACAAACTCCTAAAACAACTGATACTGTTTTATTGTTTAAATATCCTTAGGGAAAAAATTGTATAGATACTCAAGTCTTATATCCCCACAGGAGACTATAAGACCCTTTACAATGCTCTTAAAAACCTGGGTCACAATCTCTCCATAGGAGTAGTCTGCCCCCATCACAGTGGAATGTGGGAATGCCGTGGCCCTCAGGGTTCCAGAACATCGGTCACACACACACACACACCCTTTTAATCATTGTGGTTTTTGGTGATTCTTCACTCACTGGGGGTATACGTGTTGTGTTTCTGTGTGTGTGTGTGTGTGTCTACTGTCCCCCTCCAGGTCGAGGGGTGAAGGTGGAGGACATACTGAAGGATGATGAGACTCTGACGTCCTATCTCCTGAGAGACGTACGGCTCCCTGAGTCTGTGGTCTTCCAGCTGGTCAACGCCCAGATCAGACCAGAGGAGGTGAGAGGCTGCCATATGAACATACAGCATATATGTGTGTGTGTGTGTATATATATATTTCAGCAATAGCTCACAACAGGCCATGGTATATTGTTATCCTATCACAACGAAGGGGAGATGTTTGGTCCGACGCAAATTCCGTGGCCGGATAAAAACGGTCACCGAAAATAATAGATCTGAACTCACTCTTCAATTGGACTTTTTCAAATATATTTGAGATGGACAATAGTCCTAGTCTATGGAACCAGAGTCAGATTGCTTGATGTGAGCTGTCCGTTTATGTTGATAGCAATAGAGTTCGAAATAGTGAAATCGGTGTATGAGGGATCCACATGAGGTTTGTTGAGAGAGTTTTCCAGTGTGTCAGGATTAGTAATCTAGTCTGCTGTGGGTTGGACCCCCCCTCACACTGGCAGGAATGGCCCTTTGGCAATTGCATACAGTTCACAAAGAACTCTCTCTCACACACTCTCACACACATACACGCATCACGCACACTCTCTCACACACGCTAACACACACAGACTTTCTCACGCGCACGCACGCACACTCTCTCACACATACACACACTCTCCCTCGCACACGCGCTCTCGCACACACACACACCCTTTCTTTCACACGTACACATGCACGCACACGCTCTCTCTCACACACACGCGCTTGGTCCAGTCCCAGTTCAATTTGGGGTTGGGCACTCTTATTGTGTGTGAGCATTCTGTCCTCACAAAGCCCTTGCAGCGTCACGCCCGCCTCGCGGTGCTCTGATCCCGAGGTGGCGTCTTCGTTCGCCAGGGGGTGCGGGAAAAGCCGTCTCCGACGCCGACCTACCACCCATCCCCACAAAAGCCCATCACATCGCAATGACATCAGTATCCCGATGGTCCTCAGGCCCAGCTTTCAGATGGAAATAGCCAAAGAAGACCCAGAGAGGCCGGCGCTCTGGGCCGGCTCATTCAGCCAACACCGCCCGCCTCTGGGATCCACTGGCTGGAGGACTTCCAGAGACTAATCAGTTGGAATACTCAGGACGGGACGCCGTGTTAAAGCCGTGAATGGTGATGACACACACGCATAATAACTCTGCGGCATGTCAACGTACACACTCACCAGCGCGGCGCTTACTTTCAGCAGACTACCTGCTGTATGCATGCCCGGCACACACAAAGGCCCTTTTAATTGGGCTTCTACCCTTGAAACGCACACTCGCTCACAAAAGCACACACTTAGCGAGGCTGCCGGCTGTTGGCAGGGCGACAGCGCAGGGCATGACCTCTCCAGGGTCGCTGCGCTCCGTCTGAGAGGCTGCGGAATGTCACACACTGACGCTCCATTGTGTACTGTCCAAAAGTGTGTGTGCTTGTGTGTGTGTTTGTGTGTGTGTGTGTGTGTGAGCATGTGCGTTTTGTGTGTTTGTGCGTCTGTGTGTGTGTTAGCGTATGTGGTGTGTGTTTGTGCATTTGTGTGTGTGTGCCACAGGTGGGAACAAATTCACCAATATTCTACCCAGAAGTCCAAGCTTCTGCTGTTTCAGTAGACCAGGATTCTACGGACACTTGATGCAAACGGCAACAACGCTCCCTCAGAGCCTGCTCTGACCCCTGACCTCTGACCCTCTCCCCTCCTTCCAGTTTGCGTCCGGGGTGCCTGACCTCCACCTGAAGGACATCGCCTGCAGCCAGACCCTGCTGGAGCGCTTCCTCATCTTCCCTGGCCGCAGGGCCCTCTACCTGGTCCACAACGCCATGTGTGTCCTCACCCCCCAGAAACTGCAGACCATCGAGGACAGACTCTACGCCAACGTGGACTTCTTCAAGCTCTTCCGCCTGGTCGGTCCTTCTCCCTCCCCCTCGATGTTTCCCCCCCCCCCCCCCCTCTCTCTCTCTCTCTCTCTCTCTCTCTCTTTTGCTCTCTCTCTCTCTCTCTCTCTCTCTTTCTCTCTCTCTCTATCTCTCTCTCTCTCTCTCTCTCTCTCTCTCTCTGTTGGTCTGTCTGTGTGTTAATGCAATGAGAGCAGACAACTGGTGTGCTTTCGCCATGAACTCTTTGGATCGAGTTTGTCTGGTGTTGGGTAACCAAGACAACGCCTGTAGTCTTGCATCAGCACCCTCAAAATCTCCCTGACTGACCATAGATAGGACGTGAAGTTCTGCTTAACGCTCGATCCTCATGCATTAAGGGAATTAGTGAGGCGTGTCATGATGTCTGTCTGTCTGTGTTTATTGTGTTCTGTCTGAGGCCAGTGACTGACCTTTTGACCTTTGGAACCACTTTCTCTCCATTGAAACATCCGTCAGCCAGTATTAAGACCTCATTGTATACCCATAACACACTCTCACATGTTGTCTGTCGCAGCATGTAGAGCTGTCACCATGATTTAGTGCTCCTCAAACAGACTTTCATAACATGCTGAGCACAGGGATACGCTGTCTGAAAGGGCTGTCGAGGGAGCAGCACTGTGTCTGTCACATTTAGGCCTGGGTGGAGCAGAGCTGGCAGGAATCCTGACGACTGCCTGGCACACCCTGGAGGACCCCAGGGGAAGCTGGGGGGGACGTTGGCACGAGAGGGGAGGGGTGATTTTGCTGGGAAACAACGTCTCAAAGGTCCGTGGACACAGGCTCAAGTAGCCCACAACAGAGAGCCGAACTACGGGGGCTTCCAACACAGTGACACGAGAGCCGAAAACTGCCTGTGCCCCTGTCGTACTACAATACCCACAATGCCACTCTGCGAATCTGGCTGCGACTGAGGCGGCAGAGAGAAGGGAGGCTCGGCATTTGTCCACCTCACGGTCTCAGCAGGCAGACTTGGCCTTGTTCGATAAGAAGCTTAGAGCCGCAGACACGCCTCCCCCTGCCAGACTGAAGTGAAGGAGAGCTGGTAATCTCCACCCTGGGAGTGTGTTTAACGTTCAGGGGAGAGCTCCGAGCGGCCTCTTCCTTCCCGCTCATCCCGACCAGGAGGAGAGAGCCAGCGCAGCCGGTGTGGGCTGCTCCAGCATGACTCAGCGCTGACTCTGCAACCGGCTGGCTGGCAGGCACAGCAGGCCGGGATGAAGGCCTCGCTCACAGGCACACAAACCCCACCGGACACTGAAGTTGAAAGGACAGGGAACGAGATTGTGCTTCAGGGCCGTTTAGCCGAGTCAGTGGTACACACACACACACACACACAAACTTAAAGACACACATGAGCCCACACTCACACGTACATAAACCCACACATACACAAACACACACACTCACACACGTCCAAACACACACGTACATACACACACATAAACACACACTCATATGTACACACGCACGCATACACATGCACACACGCGTCCACACACACACACTCGCACGCACGTCCGTATCTCAGGAGAAAGAGAGGAATGTCAGGGAGGAAGCACGTCTTGTTCAGGATTGAGGTGTCTGCCCGGCTCCATTTCCTGCTTCGCCAGCCCATTGTGTAGCGGGCTGCCAGGAAGATCCCTCGCTGAACGAGCCGTCCTTGGAAGTAGCTGTTCCAGGAGATACCGGACTCCAGGAAGCAGCAGCTTTGCTGTGTGACGGCAAAGGACGACTCAGCACATTTCCAGGCCTTTTGTGTCGAAACGAATGACATGGATAGTTTTTCCTTTACTCACAGATATCATCAGTTGGCACTGCTGGTGGATACAAGGAGTGGCAAGGGTATATTATAGTACTGTACATGTACATGCATAGTACATTTCATTCATTAATATAGATTTTATTTATATTGGCATCATATAAACTACAATGGTACAACAATTTGGGATGGAGTCACACTGTCCCTCCATGCCTCTATGCCCCTCTACAACTGCCACCCCCTTGCCACCCCAGGTGAAAAGTGTAAGTTGGCACATTGCTAAATCCTGGTTCACTTCTGTGAACCTAAAACCCAAGTCAACGAAAAGCTCCAACCGTGCTTTGTGTGTTTTTCCAGCTTTTTGGAGTTAACTATCTGTTTAGATGAAGGGGTTATGGATGCACCACTGTAAGACTGGGATGTCCGACATCTGATTCTCTTCTTGGCGTCTACAGCTTCCGCGTGTGCTGGACAACCACTCCAACGGCATCGACATTCTGTTCTGGGGCCGAGTCCTCTCTGCGGCCTCCGAGAAACTGCAAGAGGTACCGTCCGAATCCTCCCTCCCTCCCTCCCTCCCTCCCCCCTCCCCCCCCTCCCTCCCTCCCCTCAACGGTCGCCCATCCTGTATTTTTAGCTCA
Source organism: Osmerus eperlanus (assembly GCF_963692335.1). Lineage (NCBI taxonomy): Eukaryota > Metazoa > Chordata > Actinopteri > Osmeriformes > Osmeridae > Osmerus > Osmerus eperlanus. The sequence goes on along the minus strand of NC_085032.1, from coordinate 6,673,099 downwards.
GGAAGCCGTCGCTTCCCCCCAGCGCCGGCCTTTACGCACGCACAGGACGGCATGGGGATCATGTTGTGCGTATGAGGAAGGCTAAATGCAGCCGGTTCTCTTTTTAGTCCCAGTCCAGATAAATGATCAGGCGGTCTGTACGGCCAGCCGTGAGGAAGGGCCTGAACACAGGTGAGGCTCCAGGGTCAAAGGTTAACTGGGGAGGTTTATGACCCTTACTGACCCTTACTGATGTTGATTACAGGGTGTGTGTGTGTGTGGGGGGGGGGGGGGGGGGGGGGGGGGGGGAGGGCGGGACAGTCTATTGAGGTGACATCCTGTTGGCGGGGGAGGATTCTTGTCTGTCAGAATACCGTGACGCCTGCTAGTCATTTCCCAAATTCCACTTCTGCCGGATTATGCATCACCACGGACACTGAAAATAAGCTGTGACAGTTCAGAATCATTAGCGGAAGTGCTGCTTCTCTCTCGCAGATCTGGTAAAACCCCAAAGAGGCATTAAAAACAGAATATAGGTATATATTTTCCTCTGTCGACTATAGAAATGCCTACAGTACTGGAAGCCACTGCTAATTGGCTGAGGGAGTGGTTAAGGAGTGGTGAGTCAAATCACTTTGCGTGCTTTCAGCACCCTCTTTCTCTCTCTCTCTCTTAATGGCCCCTGAGGGAGGAATACCGGCCCCACACTCAACACTCTTCACCAGCGGGGCCGCGGCTTGATTTGTTTGTTGTCGTTCAGCTTGTAGGAAACGCAGGGTGGTCCGGTGGATATCATACCTCAGATGGTTCGTTAATTACTCGGAACGCTGCAGAGTGACAAATAAACAAATGTGTTTCCAGAAAGCACGAGAGGAAAAGATCCAGGCGTGATTATTGTTGGCGACAGCGCTCTGTTATTATCACCACGCCCTCCCCTCCCAAGCCACCACCAACACTACACATAATGCAATTCAACTCAATGCCTTCATGCTTGCTAACGCTGTTGTTGTTGTTGTCGTGGTCGTGCCTGCAGTTTGCGGGGAGAAACAGCTCCAGAGACCTGCTCCACGTCCTGTCCCACCTGTTCCAGGCTCAGAGCAGCCAGGAGAGCCTGTCCTTCAGCCACATCATGGCTGCAGCCTCCAGCCTGGTGTGTGGGTACACCGAGGGAGCCTTCTCCAGGGTGACCTCCTTCAACTGGTACGAGGACAACAACTACAAGGCCTTCCTGGGGGTGAACAGCACCACGAAGCAGGGAGAGTACTCCTACGACCACGCCGCCAGTGAGTCTGGGCTCCCTCCGTGCCGCAGTCGGACTGTGGTGTTCTTCGCCAGGCGTTCACAACGTGGCCCTGTCATCAGATTCCAGTCAGTTCTCTAAATGTTCTCTCCTCTCCTCTCCACTCCTCTCCACTCCTCCCCCCTCCTCTCCTCTCCTCCCCCCTCCTCTCCTCTTCTCTCCCTCTCCCTCTCTCCTCTCCTCTCTTCTCCTCTCCTCCCCTCTCCACTCCTCCCCCCTCCTCTCCTCTCCTCCCCCCTCCTCTCCTCTCCCTCTCCCTCTCTCCTCTCCTCTCTTCTCCTGTGTGTTCAGCGCCGTTCTGTAATGAGCTGATGGAGGTGATGGAGTCTAACCCCATCACCAAGGTGGTGTGGAGCTCCGTCAAGCCCATGCTGATGGGACAGATCCTCTACTCGCCCGACTCGCCCTCCGTACGACAGATCGTACGCAACGTAAGATGGCCTACCTCACCCTAACCCTAGCCCTCCACACCCTAACCCTGACCCTCCTGACACTAACCCTGACACTCGTCACCCTAACCCTGACCCTCCTCACACTAACCCTAACCCTCCACACCTTAACCCTAACCCTCCTGACACTAACCCTGACCCTCCACACCCTGACCCTCCACACCATAACCCTGACCCTCCACACCCTAACCCTGACCCTCCACACCCTAACCCTGACCCTCCACACCTTAACCCTGACCCTCCACACCTTAACCCTGACCCTCCACACCTTAACCCTGACCCTCCACACCTTAACCCTGACCCTCCACACCCTAACCCTCCACACCCTAACCCTGACCCTCCACACCCTAACCCTGACCCTCCACACCCTAACCCTCCACACCCTAACCCTGACCCTCCACACCCTAACCCTGACCCTCCACACCCTAACCCTAGAGGCTGATTCCTTGGAATCCTCCTGTTCCCACTCCTGGTTGGAGCTGGGCCTCACTAAACTGATAATACCAAACGGATAATGGACTGGAGGCAGTTTCACCATCGCTGCTGGTCATGTGGTCAGATTAGTGTTCCAGGAAGGACCAGCAGATGACTGGAGGTACAGAATGGAGGGATTGTGTCTTAAGCGTCTGTTTGTGGTTCACTGCTTGGTGACGTGGTCGACTTGTTCTCCCGGTTAAGACCTCGGTATGACTCTGCCCTGTAAGTGTATGGACCTGTTGGTGAAATGCCTGCAGGGGCTAACAGTCGTGGGTGACTGTGTCGTAACGGAAGCAAATACCTGGATCGCCTCACGTAGTGTCTTGTCAGGCTCTGCTGTTTCGGATTCTTTCTCAGGACGCAAGCAGGCCGTGAAGCTCACGCACGCCTGTACACACACACATACGTGCATGCATGCACACACTCTTACACATGCACACACACACACACACACACCCTCACACACACATACATACCCACACACGCACCTGCACACACACACACGCACACCCACACACTCACACGCCAGCTTCCTCTCTCCAGAGCCGGAACATTCTTCCCACAGAGCAGGATGTTCATGGCTGAGACGGGGGAGAGGTAAAAGGTTAGGCCATTATTCAGCGACACCAAAAACATGGCCTCTCTCTGCGCTCCAGCTGGTCTCCGCCTTGAAACCACTGTTTTCCTGACCTCAGCGCGGTCGCGTGTCAATTCCCTCTGGAACCCCCATTACACAGCCAGCTTAGTGTCAGTTAAAGTAGCGACGCACAGCATTGCCCAACAAGCTAGCGTAGCCTCCTGAAGACTATTCAGTATAGTATTCCAGTCTAATCTGAGCCCCACGATCGAGACCCCCGCTTGTGAACGCTACAGCCTGTAAGGGACTTAGAAGTCACCCAGAGGTGAAGGACAGGGAGGGGGGAAACATGCAGGTCCATCCCCACCCCCTCCCCCAGAGAAAGGGCCGGATTCCTGGGTACGGGGGCCTGCCTCAGGTCCCTCACCCCCGGGCACTGGACCACATCCCCTTCGCTCGCCCCAAGGGCCGGAACGACTCTGGTTTCACCTTCTTTATCTCTGTTTGTCTGCTTGAAGGACTGGGGAGCGCTGGTTCTGTGGGAACTGATAGATTCAGTAAGCACGCTGAAAGAGTTCGGCCAGTTGTCACCAACGACCCTCGTCATCCCCCCCCCCCCCTGCCATTGTCCGCTTTGTCACCCAAGATCTGACCGGGTACAAGAGGAAGGTGTTTAATTGGGTGTGCTTTTCCACACCTATGTCTGTCCTCTATCTCTGTGTCTGTAGCGATGCTGTACGCAGGCTGTGTACAAGGTTATCGCGAGGAGCAAACAAGCCAGTGTGTTTGCGCATTTGTTACGGAGCAGATTTGGTGCGCGCTCCGGTGCGGTAGCAGGCCTATGGGAATTCTCTGTGTGGAGCTGTTGTCTTTGTAGAGCTTGTTTTCACAGGCACTGTGATGTGGGAACGGTATGTGACCGGAGATTAGTAAGAGAGGGAGTGTGTGTGTGTGTGTGAGAGGGAGTGTGTGTGTGTGTGAGAGAGAGACTCAGAGAGAGAAAGACGCGCGTATAGAAACCATCAGTGTGTGTGTGTGTGTGAGAGAGAGACTCAGAGAGAGAAAGACGCGCGTATAGAAACCATCAGTGTGTGTGTGTGTCATGAATACGAACAAACGGTGTGTGTTTTGTTTCTGTGTGTGTGTGGGACAGGCCAACACCACATTTAAGGAGCTGGAGAGGTTGAGGACGATGGGGAGGGCCTGGGAAGAGGTGGCCCCTCAGATCTGGGCCTTCTTCCAAGATGGAGTCCAGATCAACATGATCCGGGTGAGATAAAACAACTACAAACCCCATATCAACTACTATCCAAAACTACAAACCCCACACTGCAGTGTTTATCAACTGCTCTCCGTGGCTCCATGGATACAAACCCAAGACTACAGTTCATATCAGATACTAAACATTCCAAGGTTGACAACTGCCAGTGTAGAAACCAACAAGGATTAATGGTGGATATGACACCCTGCCAAGTTATGAAAAGGGACACCATCCATGCGGTGTGTCATACAAGTACAAACACCAGGTTACCCTAAAAAACTGAGCACAGTTAAGGTTCACCCACCTCTGCTGTGTTTAGATCCATTTGTGATTTTAATTGTAGTTTAACATTATTGGCTGGTAAAACAATGTCTGCTTAAGAGAACCGGGAATAACGTCCTCGTTCTGGTCTCTCTGAACAGAATGATGCCTGTGTGCTTGTTTCCTGACTAATATGTCTCCGCTGGGTCTGGGGTTCACACGCTGTCTAAAGAAGACCAGGGCTGAAGTTTCCTGTCGTAATGCAAGGCCTTATCTTGACTCAATAGTTCTTATCTCTCTGCCTTATCTCTTTGCCCCTCTCTCTCTCTCTCTCTCTCTCTCTCTCTCTCTCTCTCTCTCTCTCTCTCTCTCTCTCTCTCTCTCTCTCTCCCTCCACTCTCTCTTTCTCTCTCTCCCATCTGTCCCCCCTCACTCCCCCTCTTTCTCTCCCCCTTTTCTTCCCCCCATCTCTTCCCACTCCCCCTTCCTTCTTCCATATACCCCCCCCATCAGAACACCCTCCGTAACCCCACCGTGATGGACTACATAGACAGGATCCTGGCGGAAGCGCCCTTCTCCTCCAAGCACATCATCAACTTCCTGTTCAGCGGGCCGCCAGAGGACCGAGACCAGGACATGGACGACTTTGACTGGAGGAACGTGTTCAACCTCACGGACAGAGTCATCCGCATGATCAACCAGTATGGAGAGGTGAGCCCAACCAGTATAGAGAGGTGAGCCAGTATAGAAAGGTGAACCAGTATATAGAGGTGAACCAGTATATAGAGGTGAACCAGTATGGAGAGGTAAACCAGTATATAGAGGTGAACCAGTATATAGAGGTGAACCAGTATATAGAGGTGAACCAGTATATAGAGGTGAACCAGTATGGAGAGGTAAACCAGTATATAGAGGTGAACCAGTATATAGAGGTGAACCAGTATATAGAGGTGAACCAGTATGAATAGGTGAACCAGTATGAATAGGTGAACCAGTATATAGAGGTGAACCAGTATGAATAGGTGAACCAGTATGAATAGGTGAACCAGTATATAGAGGTGAACCAGTATATAGAGGTGAACCAGTATGAATAGGTGAACCAGTATGAATAGGTGAACCAGTATATAGAGGTGAACCAGTATGAATAGGTGAACCAGTATGAATAGGTGAACCAGTATATAGAGGTGAACCAGTATATAGAGGTGAACCAGTATGAATAGGTGAACCAGTATGAATAGGTGAACCAGTATAGAAAGGTGAACCAGTATATAGAGGTGAACCAGTATGGAGAGGTGAACCAGTATGGAAAGGTGAGCCGAACCATTTCAGTCCTAGGTTCTTTCTTTTAGTCTTTTTAAGGTATTGTAAGTTATCTTATCATTGGGAATGGCTGTTTGCTTGATACTTGTTATGCAAAACCCAAACCACCAACATGGACCCGTGCTGTTTTCTCATGAGTCCCACCTCCCCCCCCCCTCCCAAACATCCATCGTAGGACAGCTCTCCAACTCGTTGTCGTCGCCCACAATAGATGTTAACGTGCTCAAAAAACACCTCACACTCAACAGCACCATAGCATGGTGTCTAATCCACCAACGGCCCCCCAATTTGTCCCCGGCCCCCAAAGACATGTAAATCCACCGCGGTGGGGGTTTGGGGGGGGTGGGGGTGGGGGGGGTGGGGGGGGGCACAACAAACTAGCTGTCAGCTCCCTTTTACACCCGTCTGATCTAGTGGCGTGTACAAAAACACCCCCAGCCTCTCTCCGAAAACCGAGGGCCCTCCATACGAGAGGGGCCAGGCGCCTAAACTCACCCTCCACCTCCTCGATCCTAATGGGGGTGAGAGGCCCCCTCGGGCCGGCGAGGGTGGGAAGAGGGGGGGGGGGGTGAGGGCGGCAACAGGGGCCAGGGCGGTGGGTGCCCCGGGTCTTTGTCCTGGACGAAGCTTACAGCACTTGGTGGTGACAGGGCAGGCCCGGAGCGATTGAGCTGGATTAGCTACAGCTGTCAGTCCAGCCTCTCGGCTGCTCGGAGCAGGAACAAAGAGAGGAGAGGGATGGCTGTTTGGCAGCGTGGTGGTCTAGCGGGCTCTGCATCAGTAGAGGGGACGGGGGGGGGTCGTTTTTAGGTTCGAGGGTGATAATGGAAGTCTGTGTGTGTCATCTCAGGCCTTTCCTGGCTCCAGGCAGCTCTGAAAGGCTTGATCAGACACACTCTGCCTACAGCTCAGAAACACACACACACACACAAACACACCCACACACTCTGCCTACAGCCCAGACACACACACACACACCCTGCAGAAGGAGGCCCCAGTGTGGGTGTCACAGCAGATGAGCGTCTGGCTGAACCTCCTACCAGGGGCCGCCAAAACAACACTGACCTGAGCCCTGCGCTCTGCCCCTGTGTTGATGCCCACACACACACACACACACACTCTTCTGTAACACCTTATCGAATCAGCCCAGACTCACTCGCCTGGGATCGTGGATTGGTCTAACCCAACGTGCTGAACGGCCGCCCTCTCCCCCCTCCCCCCCCCCCCCAGTGTTTGGTCCTGGATAAGTTTGTGGGCGTGTCTGACGAGAACCAGCTCACCCACCGCGCCCTGAGCCTGATCGAGGAGGGGCGCTTCTGGGCGGGCCTGGTGTTCGTAGACATGTTCCCCTGGACCACCAAGGTACCGCCCCACGTCAAGTTCAAGATCCGCATGGACATCGACGTCGTGGAGCGCACCAACAAGATCAAGGACAGGTTGGTGTCTGGCCGCTAGAGGCATATTCACAGTGCCCCAAGTGCAACCCATTCGTGAGACTAAATGTAAGTAGAAAGTTACACAACGCTCTGATCTACCCTCTTCCCTTCCCCTCACCATCCCAACTCCCCTTCCTGGCTAAGGTACTGGGACCCAGGCCCCAGAGCTGACCCCATGGATGACCTCCGCTACATTTGGGGGGGCTTTGCCTACCTCCAGGACATGGTGGAGCATGGGATCATCAGGACCCACACAGGGAAGGAGTCTCCTCTGGGGGTGTACCTGCAGCAGATGCCCTACCCCTGCTATGTGGACGACCTGTGAGTGAAGCCCACCTACGGCATCGCTTTGTCACTCCTCCGACTGGCCGGTCAATGTGTCAATCAACGTGTCTCTGCTTCTGTCTCCTCCACGCTTTCTGTCTTGTCCCGCCCTCCTCCTTCCACGACCCCTCCCCCACCCTTGTCCTATTTTCTTTTTCTCTCTCTCCCACCCTCCTTCTCTTCTCTTCTTCTCTCTCTCTTCCACCCTCCTCCCTCCCTCCCTCCCTCCCTCCATCCCCTCTCCTCCTCCTCCTCCTCCTCCTCCTCCTCCTCTCCTCCCTCCCCCCAGCTTCATGCTGACGTTAAACCGCTGCTTCCCGGTGTTCATGGTGCTGGCCTGGGTCTATTCCGTGTCCATGACGGTGAAGAGCATCGTGCTGGAGAAGGAGCTCCGGCTCAAGGAGACCCTGAAGGCCATGGGGGTCACCAACGAGGTCCTCTGGGTCACCTGGTTCATTGACAGCTTCATCGTCATGGCGACCAGCACCGCCCTCCTCACCGCCATCATCATGGTGAGGGACGCTGGCGGGGGGAGGGTGGGGGGCTGGGGTCGTGGGCGGGTTGCGGGGGGTGGCCCATGTCTGCAGGGGTCAACTCACCCTGGTTGACCTGATCCTCTCTGACTCAGCAGCTCAGTTGGAATGGACTGTTGTGACCCCTGGTGGTAGAGAGAGATAGAAGGTATGTAGAATGTATTTCAATCCCCGTTCCGAAGCGAAATAGGCAGGGAGCAGTTCATGAGGGTATCTCTCCGGGACCAGGGATGGAGTGTAAACCTACAGGAGGGAATCTCCGGGAGCAGGGGTGGAGGGTATCTCTCCAGGAACAGGAAGGACTTTCAACCAAACACCTCAACCTTCCTCTCCTTCTCCATGTCTCCTCCAGGGAGGACAGGTACTCAACTACAGCAACCCTCTCATCCTGTTCCTGTTCCTCCTCACCTTCACCACGGCCACCATCATGCAGTGTTTCCTGCTCAGCGTGTTCTTCAACAAGGCCAACCAGGCGTCCGCCTGCTGTGGAATCCTCTACTTCAGCCTCTACCTGCCTCACGTCCTCTGCTTCGCCTGGCAGGACCGCATCACCAAGGACATGAAGATCCTGGCGGTGTGTTGCACTCAAATGTGTCCCCCCCCTTCCTCTTGTAAAGTATACACATACATACCCTGTGGTTCCACTTTGGGGCAGTTTTCAAACCAAGCCAAACTTAGAAGCGTCGATGTGTGGAGATGTTTCCCACAGCCTCGATGCTAACTGTTGACTAACCGCTACAAGACTAAATCTCTTTCTCTTTCTTTCTCGATTTCCTTCTCTTCCTCCTCCTCCTCCTCCTTCTACTTCCTCTCTTTCATCGTTCTCCATCTTTTCCCTCCTCTTCACCTTCTCCTCCTCTCCCTCTCCTTCTCAGAGTCTGCTGTCCCAGGTAGCGTTTGGCTTCGGGACCGAGTATCTCTCCCGCTACGAGGAGCAGGGTCTGGGCCTGCAGTGGGACAACATCCAGACCAGCCCTCTGGAGGGCGACGAGTTCTCCTTCCGGTCCTCCATCTGCCTGATGGCTCTGGACACCGTGGTCTACGCTCTGCTCGCCTGGTACCTTGACCACGTCTTTCCAGGTGACCCTGCGCCCACACGCAATGACCAGGCGTTTCTTAGTAGAGATATGTAGTGACCTTCTTGAAATAACAATAGCAATGTCGTAAATTCCCGAGGCAGGCCCCACTTTTGTAAACGATTAACTTCGAAAGGCTGAGGGTTTCGTTTCCTCTCTTTAACCTCTGACCTCCCTGTCGTCCTGCAGGGCAGTATGGGATTGGTCGGCCGTTTTATTTTCCCATCCAGATATCCTACTGGCGAGGACCTGGGGCTCCTGCGTCTGGTGAGCCAGGAATTCTCACAGAGTGAAAGTGTTCCGTAATAAAATGTAAAATGCTTTGTAATCTTATATCTACCCCCGTTTAAGAAGTGTATATTTACACACGTGTATTCATTACTGGAACAGAGACGCCCAAACCGGACAAACCAGGTTTTGACAGCTTGGCTAACCAGGAGCAGAACGAGAAGGAGCAGAAGAAGGAGGAGGAGAAGAAGAAGCTGGAGGGGGAGCCAGCTCCTCAAGAGGAGGAGGTGAACGACAAGGAGGAGATTCAGGATGGTAAACAGAGAGGAGAACACAGCCTCTGGTCTACATCTTAACCATGCACATCACGGGGGATTCAAATCCTTGTTTTAGATTTAGACGGCTCTCTCCCTCCTTTTCCTTTCCATTCCCGCTATCTCTCTCTCACTCATACCCTCTCTCTCTGGTCATGCTTGAAGTTTCTTCAAGCTTTTTCCTAGAACTTCTAAACAATAACTATATTTCCCCCTCCCTCCCTCTCTCTCTCCCTATCTCTCTCTCCATATCTCTCTCTCTCTCCCTCCCTCCCTCTCTATCTCATCCCTCCCGCACTCCCCCCCCCCCCCCCGCCCTCTCTCTCCCCCTCCTGTCTCGGTCCTCCATGGTGAGTGGGAACTCGGTGCCCTTGCGTGTGTGTTGCTCTGTCTGGCAGCTCTGAGCGAACGCCCTGGCCACATGTCCCCCTGGCAGAGCTAGTTAATATGTGATGGAGACACGTGCGCTCTCATTCACTGCGACAGCATTCTTCCCCTGATGTCACCGACACTCTTTACTCTTTTAATCACTCTCTCTCTCTCTCTCTCTCTCTCTCTCTCTCTCTCTCTCTCTCTCTCTCTCTCTCTCTCTCCTCTCTCTCTCTCTCTCTCTCTCTCTCTCTCTCTCTCTCTCTCTCTCTCTCTCTCTCTCTCTCTCTCTCTCTCTTTATAACGGCTCACACCGAATTGAAACAGTGTTGCCCTTCGGGGTCACGTCAAGTAAGGAGATGTTCATTGGATTCTGTGTGTATTAAAACGGGTTGGTAGGTCATTGAATGATTGTTGCAGTATTTTTCCTGTCATGCACATCGGTTATCACCACCTTATCAGCATCAATCCATTCGAGAGAGATCTGCATCATAAAATAAATATTTCCAACAGACTTCTGTGGTGACCTCTGGTGACCTCTGGTGACCTGTGTGACCCCCAGACCAGTCGTTGTTCGAGGCGGCGCCGGAGGGCCTGGTGGAGGGGGTGTGTGTCCGGGACCTGGCCAAGGTGTTCAGCCGCGGCTCCAAGCCAGCCGTGGACGGGCTGAGCATCACCTTCTACGAGAGCCAGATCACAGCCTTCCTGGGACACAACGGGGCCGGGAAGACCACCACTCTGTACGTCACACACACACGCTCCAGAACACACACAGGCACAAACACCACGCACACACACACACACACACGCACACGCACACACACACGCACAACTATACATACATGTGCATACACAAGCTTAAGCACACAAGTGGTGCCTCCGTCCTCAGTGTGTGTTTGTGTGTGTGTGTGCCAGGTCCATCCTGACAGGCATGTTCCCCCCCACATCGGGGACAGCCACCGTGTATGGGAAGGACATCAGGACAGACATGGACTCCATCCGCATGTCTCTGGGCATGTGCCCCCAGCACAACATCCTCTTCAGGCAGTACGACCTCTCCCGCCTGCTGTGTGTGTGTGTGTGTGTATATTTTGATGTATGTTTCTGTGTGCCGCGTATGTGTGTGTGCGTAAGGGCACGTCCGCTTACTTGTGTTTGTGTGGAGTCGACACATCAAAAGGTGCAGTGTCTTCGTTTCGTCGTCATATTTTCGCCCCCCCCCATCCCCCCCCCCCCCCCCAGCATGACGGTGGCGGAGCACATCCTGTTCTACTCGCTGCTGAAGGGACGGGCGTGGCGCGAGGCGGAGGAGGAGGTAGAGAACCTGCTTCAGGACCTGGGACTGCCCCACAAGAGAGATGAGGAGGCCCAGAACCTGTCTGGTACACACACACACACACACGCACGCACACACACACGCGCACATGCACACACTCAAAGAGTACCAGGCCTCAATGCTCTGTTCACAGGGGGCATGCAGAGGAAGTTGTCTGTCGCCATGGCGTTTGTGGGAGGAGCCAAGGTGGTGATCCTGGATGAGCCCACCTCAGGGGTGGACCCCTACTCCAGGAGGTCCATCTGGGACCTGCTGCTCAAGTACCGCGCAGGTACCACCCCCTGCAGGCCCAGGCTGCAACAACTACACCATCACAGACACTGTGTCCAGTCTCTCTCTCCCTCTCTCTCTTTCTCTCTCTCATCATTACTGGTATTCCCTCCCTCCCTCCTCTCCCTCCACGCCCCCTCTCTCTTTCTCCCTCTCCCCCCCCTCCCCCCCTCTCCACCTCCAGGGAGGACAGTGATCCTGTCCACCCACCATATGGACGAGGCGGACCTGCTGAGCGACCGGGTGGCCATCATCTCCCGGGGTCGTCTGCTCTGCTGCGGCTCTCCTCTCTTCCTTAAGAACTGCTTAAGCGCCGGCTTCTACCTCACGCTGGTCCGCCGCATGGCCACCCGCCAGCCCAACACCGAGGTAGGCGCCAGACAGCGGACCTGGAAGGGGGTCTGAGTGTGTGTCGAATACTAACCCTGTGACAGGGTATGAGTGGGTCTGTATGTGTGTGTGTGTGTGTGTGTCTAATACATACTAAACCCTGTGACAGGGTGTAAGTGGGTCTAAGTGTGTGTGTGCCTAATACATTCTAACCCTTTACCAGTGTGTAATGTGTGTGTGTGTGTTTTCCCCCAGTGTGACTGTAAAGAGGGGTGCTCCTGTAAGGGCTCCAACTGCACCAAGGTCAAGCAGGACACGCCCCCAGCCCCAGACAGACAGCTGGAGGGTAAGATGAGGCAGAGGAGGAAGAGGAGGAGCCTGTTTAACCGCGGCTCGTCTGAATCCAGATCTGCTTCGACTAATCATGCCTGGGCTGAAAAAAAACAGTCTCTGGGATCTCAGTGTTTTCCTAGCGACAGTTGACCTCCTAACCTATGACCTTTGATCAGGTGACCTGGAGACCATCACGGGATTGGTCCACCACCACGTTCCGGAGGCCCGTCTGATCGAGGTGATTGGCCAGGAGCTGACGTACCTGCTGCCCAATCAGGGCTTCCGTCCGCGGGCGTACGCCAGCCTGTTCAGGGAGCTGGAGGAGACGCTGGCCGACATAGGCCTCAGCAGCTTCGGGGTCTCAGACACCTCCCTGGAGGAGGTGGGTCCTCACACACACACACACACACACACACACACACACATAGAGGATGAGAACCACACAGACACACATGCACACGCGCACACTCACCCAGGATAATGCATTTTCACTGATGTGAAAATGTTGTTTATTCAAATCCTTATTTTTGTTTTCCGGCAGATATTCCTGAAAGTCACAGCTGGTGGGGAATTAACAATTCGCAAATGTGCAGCAGGTGAGAAAAGAACGAACAATATCTGAAGAGTCAAGCGCCATTAATTGTTCTTGTAGAGCAGTCGTCAGGATTGGAAGATTTGTTTTGGGGGGCGCCATCCTGTTTGTCTAAGTGTGTTTCCGTTAATGTGTGTGTATCCGTGCGTTTCATTGTGTGTGTGTCTGTGTGTGTATCCATGTGTGTTAATGTGTGTATCCGTGTGTTAATGTCTGTGTCACCGTGTGTGTGCCTGTGTTAATGTTTGTTAATGTGTGTGTCCGTGTGTAAATGTGTGTCCCCGAGTGTGTCATATTGTAAATCTGACCTGTGTAAATCCTGACTCCCCAGACCCTAGACTCCTGCAATCTCGAGCTAGTTTCCTAGGAGACAGGAAAGTGGCCCAAGGTGACACTCCAGATATACTCTCCTCCTGCCAGCTGCTTCAGCTCTGCTCCACCCCTATAGCTGCAGCTAGGGCCCCCACTCTAGGCTAGCCAGCCTGGGAGATGCCTCTGCCCTTGACTAGCCAGCCTGGCTAGTCAAGACTATTAGCCAGGCTATTAGCCAGCCTGGAGCATGCCTCTGCCCTCTATTAGCCAGCCTGAAACATGCTTCTGCCCTCGACTAGCCAGCCTGGACCATGCCTCTGCCCTCGACTAGCCAGCCTGGAACATGCCTCTGCCATCAACTAGCCAGCCTGGAACATGCCTCTGCCCTCTACTAGCCAGCCTGAACCACGCCAAGCCATGCTCGCGGCCGTTCCCCTCACAGGAGAGCTTTCTGTGCTTCGTGTGACAACGTGCATTTCAGAGGAGAATCTTGTGTTGAACTGTGTGTAGTTGTGACCCCAGGGTGTGTCTGGTTTGTGTTGCAGAACCGGACGCTAACGGCCAGGGGCCGTGTGGGCTGGACGGAAGTGGGCGGGGCTCCTACCAGGTCAAGGGGGTGTGTCTGATCATGAAGCAGTTCTTCGCTCTGCTCATCAAGAGGTTTCATCACGCCACGCGCTCACACAAAGACTTCTGTGCTCAGGTAAACGCACCCTCAAAGTGTAGTTTTCCAATGTTGTTTTGTGTATCTGGATATTTTGGTTGTATAATCTTGTGTCTGTTTCGTTAGGTACCTTACTTATTTTTCATTGATTTGAACAGGACAATTTCTCTTTTTTGCTGTTCTCTTGGGTGTGCAGATCGTGCTGCCTGCCAGTTTTGTGTTCCTGGCCCTGCTGATCACCACCCTGGTGCCTCCGTTCGGGGAGTACCCCAGTATCACCCTCAGCCCCTGGATGTACGGACGACAGTTCACCTTCTTCAGGTGGGCATCGCCCCACTGGGCCAGATCCCTGATCACCAGACGGCTGATGGTTTGGTTGTGAGCGTGGTTAAAACCATGTGAAGGGTTAGTTGGTGGTGTTTTCATTTAGCAGCGTACCAGGCTGTGTGGACTAGCTGCCTAGTTTTGATGATGCGAGAAGTTATGTTTAGTTTTGATGAGTCAAAAACGCCCGTTTAGTTTTGGCTACGCAATAAGTCGAGTTCAGTTTCGATGGTGTAATTAGTTCTGTTCAGTTTTGACAATGTAAAACGTTCTGTTTAGCTGTGACTAAACAATAAGTGATGTTCAGTTTCCTGGTGAAGTGCCTTGCCCAAGGACACAATGTCATTGTGCACAGCCAGAATCGAACCGGCAACCTTCTGATTACTAGCCCGATTCTCTAACCGCTCAGCCACCTGACTCCCTATGCTTGTGGTCCTGCAGTAACGAGCGCCCTCTGACGGCAGAGATGAGGTACTTTGGGGAGGTGCTGCTGAACAAGCCTGGCTTCGGGACACGCTGCATGGTGGATGAACCTCTGGAGTAAGTCACCAGTACACCAGTACACATGACCAGTACACCAGAACCAGCACACATGACCAGTACACCAGCACACATGACCAGTACACCAGTACACATGACCAGTACACCAGAACCAGCACAGATGACCAGTACACCAGCACACATGACCAGTACACCAGAACCAGCACACATGACCAGTACACATGACCAGTACACCAGAACCAGCACACATGACCAGTACACCACACACATGACCAGTACACCAGAACCAGCACACATGACCAGTACACCAGTACACATGACCAGTACACCAGAACCAGCACACATGACCAGTACACCAGCACACATGACCAGTACACCAGAACCAGCACACATGACCAGTACACAAGCACACATGACCAGTACACCAGAATACAGGACCAGTATACAGGCACAGCTAAAGTTGTTAATGAGGGTTTATTAGTTTTGATTGTCATGACCCTCTAATGTGTGTGTATATACAGTATGTACATACATGTGTGTATAAATATGTGTGTGTGCATATCTATGCATGCATGTGTGTGTATATACATGTGTTTGTGTATAAATGTGTGTGTGTTGCCCTGACAGGGACTTCCCCTGTAACAACCTGACCACAGAGTGGGAGATGCCCCTGGTGAACCCGGCCCTCATCGACATGCTGGCCGGCCCTGAGTGGACGTTCGTTCATCCCTCCCCCAGCTGTCAGTGCAGCACCCCCAGGAAGCTCACCATGCTGCCTGTCTGCCCCGACGGAGCTGGGGGGCTACCGCCACCTCAGGTACACACACACACACACACACACACACATGGACAAGGACACACGAACACAGATACACACAAGTGTACATGTGGACACACACACACTCCTCACAATTAAATATGTGTGTTTGTGCTTCGTAGAGGATCCAATCCACTGGGGATGTTCTGATGGACCTGACAGGCAGGAATACCTCGGACTACCTTGTGAAAACCTACCCCGCCCTCATCAGAACCAGGTACCGCGGGCCTACCTACGCAATCTCAAACATGGCTGCTTGGAAAACAGCAGTGTTATCATGAATCTCTGTCTGTTTGTGGCTGGATTACCTTGCGTACCAGGCACTGTATGAAGCTAGTTGACAGGTGATATGTATAGCTCAGGACCCAAAGACACACAGCTGGACGCACAGCAATATCGCTTATCGAGCTGTGAAGCGGTTCTCCCTGTGTGCACTCCTATTAACACTCCTATTAACACTCCTATTAACACTCCTATTAACACTCCTATTAACACCGAAACTACAGTAACATCTTAATCCCAGTCTGCTGCACTCAAACTACATGAGCGAAAGACATGACGTCTTGTTAACTCTCTTTTCCAGTCTGAAGAGCAAATACTGGGTGAATGAACAAAGGTATGTTTCTATTTAATACCATGTTATAGTTTAGAAGTATTTAAATTCGTTTTGAGTAAATCACAGTCATTTTCACAGTCGGTATGTTACCTTTTGTACCTTTAAAACGTCCCACACCCGCACACCCTGCTGGACAGTGGTGGTGTATCTCCCTCTAGTGGCTGGGAGGCAGCAGTACAGCAGAGTTGTGGAGCCCTGTGATCTGTCTGTCCTTTAACCCCTCTCTGGTGTCCAGGTATGGAGGGATATCTGTTGGCGGCCAGCTCCCTGTTCTGGACATCCAGCCCAAGACCATCCAGGATGTTGCTTCACAGCTGGGGAGCCTACTCAATGTCACTGGGGTACGTTTCGGAGTGTGTGTGTGTGTGTCTGTGAGTGTGTGTGCATGTGCTTGTGTGCGAGTGTGTGTGCTTGTGCGTTCCAGTTAACTTTCTCTTTCTCGGGTCATTCTTCCCATCCTCAACGCAGGGTAAACACTCCAAGCAGACGTTGAAGGAGGTAGGAGAGTTCCTGAAGTACATGGAGACAGAAAACAATGTCAAGGCAAGTAGATGTTTAACAGCCAACACAGAACATGGAATCTACAGTTACTAAGCTAATGTTTATTTATAGTAGTACTGCAACATGAATCTAGCCTTGGCCCTTTGCCGCTTGGCCCTTCTCTCTCTCTCTCTCTCTCTCTCTCTCTCTCTCTCTCTCTCTCTCTCTCTCTCTCTCTCTCTCTCTCTCTCTCTCCCTAGCTTTCCTGTCACTTCACTTTAACTCTCCAATAAAGCATGAACAATGTTTAAAAAAATACAGTACTGTGCAGAACTTGCACTCCCGAATCCACAACCACTCTGGTGTTGAAGTGGGATGTTGGTTCACCTCTGACAGGTGTGGTTCAACAACAAGGGCTGGCATGCCATGGTAGCCTTCATGAATGTGGCCAACAACGCCATCCTGAGAGCCAGCCTGCCCAGGGGAACCAGCCTGGACGAGTATGGCATCACGGCCATTAACCACCCTCTGAACCTCACCAAGGAGCAGCTGTCTGAGATCACCATGTGAGTGATCAGGCTCCAGGGATCCTGTCCTGGTCGGGGTCTTCATCTGGGGTCAGGGCGCATTCTCTACTGGAAGACCCCGTTAATGTCTCTCTCTCTCTCTCTCTCTCTCTCTCTCTCTCTCTCTCTCTCTCTCTCTCCCTCTCTCTCTCTCTCTCTCTCTCTCTCTCCCTCCCTTCCTCTCTCCCTCTCCCCCCTCTCTCTTTCACTCCCTCCCTCCCTCCCTCCCAGTCTGAGCACGTCAGTGGACGCCATGGTGGCCGTCTGCGTGATCTTCGCCATGTCCTTCGTGCCGGCCAGCTTCCTCCTCTACCTCATCCAGGAGCGCGTCACCCAGGCCAAGCACCTGCAGTTCGTCAGCGGGGTCAGCCCCCTGGTCTACTGGCTGGCCAACTTCCTGTGGGACATGGTCAGTGTGTACACGCTACCTCCTGTCCTCCTCCCATGTTTCTTGACGTCCTCCAGCATTTCCTCCCGTTTTGCTCATGTCCTCTATCTCGTGTACGGGTCGGATTGTGTATTCCTACGTAAACAACTCGCGTTTTGACCTGGTCAGGTGAACTACTCTGCGAGTGTGGCGATGGTGGTGGGGATCTTCATGGTGTTCGATAAGAAGTGCTACAGCTCCCCCAGGAACCTGGAGCCCCTGGTGGCCCTACTCATGCTGTACGGGTGAGTAGGTGACCTTTCACCTCTCTGGGGGGGGGGGGGGTCCCGTCACAGCCCTGGAGGCTTGAACGGTCATTTCCGTTCTACTGTGAGATGTACAGTTGAACTTCTCTTTGGCCTGTAGAAGTGGTCAATTTAGACTGTGTCTGTGTGTGTGTGTGTTTCAGGTGGTCGGTAACGCCGATGATGTACCCCCTGTCCTACGTGTTCAGTGTCCCCAGCACAGCCTACGTTTCCCTGTCCTGCATCAACCTCTTCATCGGCATCAACAGCAGCACCATCACCTTCATCCTGGACCTGTTTGAGAGCACCACCGTAAGACACACACGGAAACACTCGGGTGCATGGACTCACTCACACACACACTCACACACCCACACACACATACATGCTTACACACACACACACACACACACACACACATGCACGGTCGCACATTCATGCTCACACACACACTAACACCCCCCCCCCCACACACACACACACACACACACACACACACATACATGCTTACACACACACACACACTGGGCCTTGACCGGGAGCTTCTGGAAGGTGATGACCCGTGTGCGTTCCTTTGTGTGTCAGCCTCTGTACAAGTGTAACCAGCTCCTGAAGAGAATCCTGCTAGTGTTCCCCCACTATTGTCTGGGCAGGGGCCTCATCGACATGGCCATGAACCACGCTGTGACCGAGGTCTACGCCCGCTTCGGTAAGTCACACACACACACACATACACACACTTATTTTTAAACCCACAGTCCTACTCAACCTTGTTGTGTGGCCTAAAGGCCTCTCCCTGAATGGTCGCACACCACATACCAGTTGTAGCAACCCTAGCCTTCCTCCCTACCCCTCTCCCCCTCCTCCAACCCTCGCCCTCCTCCCTCCCCCACATCTTTGGAGGGTCAGGACTCTCCTGGGAATTCCGTGGAGGGAAGGTCTAATCCTCCCCCAGTCAGCCAGGCAGTGACAGAAACCTGACCCTGCAGGGCATTTAGTCAGACTTTCGCCTCCAGCACCCTCCGGGAACAGGCTGAGGGTCTGAACCAGCCTCCATAATCTGATAACACCTCTTTAACCTGCGGTGGTTCGTGTGGCAGAAGCCTGGTCACAGTGCTGGTGCTTGGGGTCTGGAGATGAATTTGAGTTTCTCATCTGCATGGATGTCACAGCTGTCTGTGA
This sequence comes from Osmerus eperlanus, assembly GCF_963692335.1. Taxonomy (NCBI): domain Eukaryota; kingdom Metazoa; phylum Chordata; class Actinopteri; order Osmeriformes; family Osmeridae; genus Osmerus; species Osmerus eperlanus. The sequence continues at coordinate 6,654,200 of NC_085032.1, read as the reverse complement.
GGAGAAGCAGAGGGATGAAGAATGCTGCTGTTCTGATGCTGTATCACGCTCTCTCTCATGTCTGTCAGATTGGACGATTAATCAATGTGTGTGTGTGTGTGTGTCTGTGCCTGTGTATTTGTCTGTGTGTGCATGTCTGTGTGTGTGTGTGTGTGTGTGTGTGTGTATCGCAGGAGAGGAGTACAGTCCAGACCCTTACAGCTGGGACTTTCTGGGGAAGAACCTGGTTTTCATGGCTGCCGAGGGCTTTGTGTATTTCTTCATCAACGTCCTCATCCAGTACCGCTTCTTCATGGACCACTGGTACGTAACTCCTCCTCCCCCCTCACCCCTCAGCCCTCCTCTCCTCACGCCACATCTCCCTCACCACCCTGAGGCCTTTACCTCCCTCACCACCCTGAGGCCTTTACCTCCCTCACCACCCTGAGGCCTTTACCTCCCTCACCACCCTGAGGCCTTTACCTCCCTCACCACCCTGAGGCCTTTACCTCCCTCACCACCCTGAGGCCTTTACCTTACCGCAGTGGCCTGGGCTTGAACCTGTTTGAAGATTACCCATGACCGACTGATATCACCATACACTTCCTCACAAACGACCCAACAATACTCGCCAGGTAGCTGTTGACTTCCGCTTACCACAGCTGACCCTTGACCCTTGACCCCTGACCTGTGACAGGATGCCGGACTTCCAGAAGCCCCTGGTGGTGGAGGAGGACGTGGATGTAGCCGAGGAGCGAGAGCGTGTCACCCACGGCGACAGCAGCAGGGACATCCTTCAGATACGAGACCTGTCCAAGGTGAGGCCGCCGCCCCTCCTGAGGCATCGTGGGTAATCCTGCGGGACACACAGCACGGATGGATTGCTCTCTTTTTTTTTTCTTTTTCATCTGTACATACATAGATGTCATCTTATCTTTATTCTATCACTCCTCTCTCTCTCCCGCCTCACTCACTCTATCTTCCCTCTCCCTGTCCTTCCCTATCTCTCTCTCCCCTCTCCTCCTCTCTCCCCTCTCTCTCTCACTCCAGACCTATACACACGCGGCCTCACCGGCAGTAGACAGGATCTGTGTGGGCGTGGCTCCTGGAGAGGTAGGTGTGGCCTGTCGCACGTACAGGCCTATCAGATGTGATGCAGACCAGCCTGCCTCAACCCTAGTCCTCAGGACCCCTCCCTGCAAGTTTCTAGATGTTTCACTCTTCCAAAACACCCTGTTCAGATGAAGTGGTATTTATGTATTTTTAGGGTTCTGCAGAGCTTGATAAAGTCCATGTCAATGAATCAGATGTGTGAGACCACACTGGGGAAGAGGGAAACTTCTAGAACATGCATGGCTGACGGTACCGAGGATCAGGGTTGAGAAAGTAGAACCATGTAGACGTGTCTCATCTCCTCCCTAACTTCCTCTCCTCTTTCCTCCCCTCTCCTCCTCCTGTCCTCCCCTCTCCTCCTCTTCTCTTCCTCTCCTCTCCTCCTCTTCTCCGCTCCTCCTCAGTGTTTTGGTCTGCTGGGGGTGAACGGAGCAGGGAAGACCACCACCTTCAAGATGCTGACCGGAGACATCGACGTGACGTCGGGAGAAGCCTCTGTAGCAGGTCACAGGTACAGCAGGCCGGCTGCACAAGCAGTGCATATCCAGTGCGCCTAATGTGCATGGGCATCCCAGAAGGAGGAGGGATCACAGGGTTATCACAGGCCAGAGCCTACCACTTACATCTGTCTGTCTGTCTGTCTGCCTGCCTGTCTGGCGGCCTGTCTGTCTGCCTCTCTGTCGTCCTGTCTATCTGCCTGTCTGTGCAGCGTTCTGACCAACATCCTGGACGTGCACCAGAACATGGGCTACTGCCCTCAGTTTGACGCCATGGACGATCTTCTGACGGGCAGAGAGCACCTCCACCTGTACGCCCGCCTGCGAGGGGTGCCCGAGTGCGAGATCAGCAGGGTGAGACGGTGCCAGGGGTAAAAGGGGAGACAATATTCATGTGAAGGATCTTGGGTGCCAGAGACGTTTGCACAGTAACTGGCACAGTTCAACTGTGTATCCCCAGCTGTAATGAGTCCTCCAGACCAGCAGGGGTCAGAGCTAGAATGAATATTACCTGCCTTACTGTGGGTCACAATAGCGTTCAGTCTCACGTAGTGATATTACCCAGGCACCTCCCAGCTGTACCGAGTCCTCCACACCAGCGGGGGTCAGTGTGGTCCCTGTCCTCTCCTCCAGGTGGCAGAGTGGGCCATCTACAAACTGGGCCTGTCGGAGTACGCTGGCCTCGGCACCGGCACCTACAGCGGAGGAAACCGCAGGAAGCTCTCCACTGCCATCTCCATGATTGGCTGCCCAGCCCTGGTTCTGCTGGTGAGGGCACGGGCGTTGATGCACGCACATTGACGTGGGTGTGTGTATATGTGTAACGTGTGTGTGTGTATATTTGTGTGATGTGTGTGTGTGTGGGATCCTCCAGGACGAGCCCACCACAGGGATGGACCCGCACTCCCGACGCTTCCTGTGGAACTCCATCATGAGTGTGATCGATGACGGGAGAGCTGTGGTCCTCACCTCACACAGGCAAGTGTGCACGTGTGCGAGTGTGTGGATGTGTGAACGTGTGTGTACATCTCTGTGTTTACATATGTGTGTGTGTTTGTGTCTAGGCGTGTGTACATCTTTGTGTGTTGTCTCAGCCCAATGTTCTAACAGCACTGTGTGTGTGTGTGTGTCTCAGTATGGAGGAGTGCGAGGCTTTGTGCACCAGGCTGGCCATCATGGTGAACGGCACCTTCAAGTGTCTGGGCACCATCCAGCACCTCAAATACAAGTACGGTCTCAGTTCCACTCTTCCTTCAGTCCGAAACCCTCGTGTCGTGGTGTTGTTGCTAGAGGGGCACCTCTGTTCCCTATCCACCTACTAACCCTGTAACACACAACCAGGTGGTCATGCAAATCTGCCCTCCTGTCCATCGTCCCCCCCCTTCCCCCTCACCCCCCCTCCCCTCACCCCCACCTCAGGTTCGGAGATGGCTACGTGGTGACCATGAAGATCGGCACGTCCAGGCCCGGCCTGCCCCCGGACCTGAACCCTGCCGAGGCCTTCATGGAGAGCACGTTCCCCGGGTGCGTCCAGAGGGAGAAGCACCACAACACCCTGCAGTACGAGATCTGCTCCTCCTCGCTGGCCCGCATCTTCCAGCTGGTCCTGACCAACAAGGAGAGGCTGGATATTGAGGACTACTCCGTCTCCCAGACGACCCTGGACCAGGTATGCCCCCCCCCCCCCCCCCCCTCCCAGGGTGAGCACGAGGGAGGCCGGGAGAGACAGGAAGTGCTTCTGACACGGGATGAATCAGGAAATCTAGGATTGCTTCACATGAAATGAGAAGTCTGGAAGTTAGTTGAACCAGGGAAGTTAGACACTAGTTTCGTTTGTTGGTGAACTTCCACTGACCAGCGCTTTTAAAACTGACCTACACATATCATGTTACACCAAATAACTAGAACAGACTTGAGAGTCCTCTCCCTGCATATGTCTACTCTCGCATTCAGCATCATATACTCTGCTGCTAAATGACTAAATATACTCAGAAGGCCACGGGAATTATACGGGTGAGAAAACCCCTCTGTAATCTGACCCTTGACCCTTACTCAAACTCAGCCCCCCTCCTCAGGTGACAGCTACACTCTGGGGTCATCCTCAAACTCCACATCTGCTGTCGTCTCGTACCCAGAATACCCCTGCCTCATGCTGTCTTGGCCATCTTGGGTCTGTACCCACTCTCTGGTTTCTGTCTACACAGGTGTTTGTCAACTTTGCCAAGCAGCAGTCATGCGAGGACGACTCCATCGTTTTGCACCCGCGAGCCGCCGGGGCGAGGCGGGACATCAAGGTCAAGCCCATGACATGCCTGGGGAAGTGAGCGTCAATACATCTGCTTTGATTGACATGTGATTTGGCAAATTGTGATAGAGCACATGCTTGTGTTTGCTTATTAGGTGCAGAAGGTGAAAAACGATTTTGGGACTCCACCCACTTGGCATGTCTTGTAAAGTAAAAAGAGAATGTGAATGTTCCGAAATAAATAAGCAGGTTAGTTGCGGTGCGGTATTTAAGGAATGTGAACATTGAGCTGAACCGGCTGTGATGAGGTCAACTGACGTTCGTAAAGACAACTTTTACTTTTGAAGTATTTCCTGACCATGTGCTAGCCTACCACTAATTATGACTGCTGATGAATATGGCTGAGTTGCGTAGACTTCGCAATGTAAGGTGCAGTCGAAGGTTAAAAGCAGAGATATACCTGTATCTGCTTTATATGCCAAGAAAGACAATCCATTTTGTTTGGCCTTTTATTAGAAGTGTACAATAAGCATACTCTTAGAGCAAGGTGTAGTCGTGGCACTTTATTAATGCCTGCATCACTTTCTTTACTTTTTACAAAGGTTTTTGATCAAATCTATTAGTGCAATATAGATGTTTGCATTTGCTGCTATGAAATTCATATGGATATGATGACGTGTTTTGTACGCTTTTAATGTACTGTAACTCTGCGCTTAATCATGTGTGCAAACTGAAGTTGTACCAAATGAAAAATATAATCACTTGTGCTTTGGTTTTCTGACTAGTCGGCCACACAGAGAATGTTGACAAAATTGTAAAATTTTCTCCATTTTGAGCTTTATGTAAATTAAATGTACTATATTTTTTAAATTTCGGTCACCTTTGTACAAATTGTCTGTTTTTGGAAAACAAAAATAACTTCTTTAAGCTATTTAAATTATTAAAAGTAGGCTTTTTACTGATATATACACTTTCAATACAGAAGGTTATAGGTAAACACCTGAGAATTGGCAAATAGTGTCTTATTAATTAATTGTGACAAATTGAATTAGACACATTTATTGTGTAATTACTGTCCCACAACATTGTTCCGTAGCAGGCCCACTCATAGTAGCAACAGCTGACATGTGGAGAAGGGACTGATACAGAGAAATAACACCATCATGTGAAATGATGCTGTCATAATACATCTTTTCTGAACAGTTTAGCACCCACTTTCTTTTTCAAACAAGCCCCCCACACACAACTCGGTCTATCAAACTCTTTCCAAGGACTCCCTAGGTCATGGGTACGTCATAATGATGTGCCATAGAGTGACCTCAATTACTCCTTTTAAATGTTACGAGGACCCAGAGAGGGACTATATTTAACATTCATTACTTCTTTACCTCCATCAGTTACCAGATCAATGCCATCAAGCCCTGAACATAATAACGTTTAATATTTTCTTATGAGGAGAACTGCAAAGTTGTATTTCAACAAATATATTGAGTATTATCAACTCAAAAAACATAAAATGTTATGACTCCCATGAAACCTCCATTTAAAAATCACATCCACACACAGACACTGGTGGTTGAGTCCACACCCTCAAGACCAATGAAACTGTTTACCTGTGCAAAGTCGTAGAGTAGGCTATGGTATCTACCATACCATGATGGCAGGTGAGAGAGCCGTCTGGATAACTCTAAATGTGACACATACAGTCACCACCAGTCAATACACCTTAAGGTCAAATTGAGCTAATGTTGCCATCCACCATTATGCATTCAGCCAGCCAAAGCTAGCATGTCTGTGTCTATTAGCAATTTACTTCCACAAAATACGCAAAGGCTCAGGGGTAATCAACGAACGTGTCTCATCCACCATCGGATCCTGGGCCCTAGATCATTCCTATCTCCAATTAAACATGAACGGTTCCAGGAGGACTGGAGACCATTCCTGTCGCCCTCACTCCTTCGTGTCAGAGAAGAAGAGGGAGGATAGCGCTTCGGAGGCTGGGGTAGTCCTTAAACTCCTTGGCGTAGGTGTGATGCTTCCCTTTAGCCCAGATGGTCATCTGGATGAAACCCAGGAAGCTGAACAAGGCCACTGTTGGGAGGGAGATCGGTTATACTGCAAGGTGATAGTCAAAGTGGTTGACATGGGTTATGCTTTATAAGGGCATGTATTAAAGTGCATACATGTGTGACAGGAAGGTGGAAAGCGAGTGACTGACCTGGTAGACACTGGGTCATGACTGAGAGACTCACCCAGGCTCCTACCTACACACACACACACCCACACGAGGGCACGCATACATACCACACACACACACACACATATACGCATACATTCGCACACACAAACAAATAAAAGCACACACAAGCACACACACAGTTTAAACCGTGTAAAACATCTTAAATCACAACAACCGGCACCACACCAACTGTTGTATCCTTATTTCTGTGACGGTGCGTCACCTCATAGGTGTAGTTGGGACAGGAGACGAAGAAGAACAGCCAGGTGAAAGGGTTCTTAGTCGGATGTGGAAACTTTCTGCACTTGGGTCCTGTGAGGTAACACACAAAACCAACTTCTGATGAAGCACAAAATACTACACTTGGATACCAAACACCCAAACGTATCGAGGAAGAAAGTATACGCTCCTAAACTAGTGACGCGAACCGACCTTCCCCTCGCAGGTTATTGAGGGCCAGATGAATGGAGAAGTTCCCAGCTTCGCACAACTGTCAACGCCAAAACACAAACAGCACACGGCCAGCGCTTCAAAGATACGCCCGTTCAAAACATGTTTATGAGTTTATGAACAGAGCTGTCATCGGTACATACCACGTATATGGCCAGAGCATAGTTCACTTGCGTCTCCCCGTAGGCTGAAGGGAGACACACAGCAGAGTAGTAAATACGCCATTGGTCTGTTTGAGTCTGTCAACGAGCCAGTGAAAGGCAGTGATGCTGTGTGAAACTTACAGGGGGGCGTGTAGAGAGGGTGGTTGATGTAGTAGGCTAGCCATGCTGCAAAGCCCCAGTAATACAAGCAGTTCTGAAAGAAAACATTGTTTCCGTTTGTTTCGCATCAATGCACATATCCAGCCAACCTCCCCCAAAAATCGGACTTTAATATGTATTCTTTCGCTGAAGAAGAACTTCACCCTGGTGTGTTTCAAAAAGCAGAAATCCTTGTTTTGAGTGAAACAGTGGATGATTAAAGGTCATGTTGAATACCGTGGCTGTGTCACCTTGTTCCTTCAAGAGGGTATCTCTCCGGGAACAGGGTTGGACAGCTCTGTCTATCAACACCGTGAAAGTGCAGACAGCGCGTATTGTGTTTTATACTTACTCTGACTATAGTCTTGAGTGGCATCGTCCCGTGAGAGAAACGATGTACAAAGATAGTCTCAATCAACCTCTTAACATAGTGGCAACTATGACAGGCACAGGCGAGTCTGAGAGACAGGGAGGGAGGGTAAGATGGAGAGGGAGAGAGAGGGGGGGAGGGAGATGAAAGGGAAAGAGAGAGAATGAGGGAGAGATGGAAAGGGAGAGAGAGAGAGGGAGGGATGGGAAGAGAGAGCAGGAGAGATGGAAAGGGAGAGAAAGACGGAGATATGGAAAAGGAAAGAGAGAGTGAAAGATGGAAAGGAAGAGAGAGGGAGAGATGGGGTTTAACAACTGTTTGAATCACAGCTGATGTTTTTGCGATTTGTTGGGGATTCAGATGTTGAACTTACGTGACGACAGGGAAGGGGCTGGAGGTGAAGGCATATTTGTGCGTGTAGATATACGGAATACGGAAATAGAAGAGCAGGTAGATAAACAGAGGCCCCATGTACTCAGCCAGAAACACCTGCCAGTCGAGACAGAACATGGTTTGACTTTGAGTAAGGAGCACTCCAACTGAAATTTCAGTTGATTTTCATCATGACTGGAGAAGTGTATGGCCAGGTGTACAGACCATGGTCCAACCTAACTGTGGCCCGAGGTCTCTGAAGTACATCATTGCTGTGGTTCCTACAGGCAGGTTCTGTAGTATTTCATCATCTCTCAGAGGTTTTCCCTCTGAAAAATGTTTTAGGAAATGAAGTATGTTTACCTTCTTTAAGGGACAGGCCTCTTATGCTTTCATCCATTTTTAATTTCAAATTATTTCTAGGAGGTCAAAGTGACCTTGCTCCTTACTATGTCTTGTAGGACAGGACAAGCAGTAATTGAAAGACATTTTTAGAGACTGACCCATATTCTGGTATTTTTAAAATTGTTTTAATTAGGCTATTCAACAGTCTTTTGCTCTCCAACATGAACTCTAGGTAACACTAGGCTTACATAAAAAAGCTGACCTAGGCTGACCCTTATCTTTCTAGGGATGCTATAAACATGCTTAGCTCATCTGTACTAAGTAAGCCAGTTGGTCAGCCTAGAAGGGTCAGAAACGTTGTAAATTTCCACTGCAAGGGACACACGCGCGCGAAAACTCTGGGATCGATCACCGAGACAGCTGCAATGCAGTGGAGGGGAACTTCCACCAATGGGTATAAATGGTCTTACATGATGATTAGAGACTCAGACAACTTTGTATCGCAACCAAACTTGTCTCCTTGCTGGTAAACTTTTTACTATTGGACTTTCTTTGAACCCCACGACTCTGTGTCATTCTATTTATAGATGTACCTAACATGTTTACACATTGATAAGGGGAGATATCTCAGGGAATATACAGAAAATGTTTGACTTACTAGGGTCGAGTTTAAGGGCTTGTCTGGCTGGGTACCATTGAGGATCTGTTGAAAACACACACACACCCACGCACACACACACACACATACACACACGCACACACACACACTGGCTTCAGGCCTGATAGTAATTAATCACTATGTAGTACTCTTCATATTTCTTTATCAATTTCATGAAACAATTGGTATAAAGTTTCTATGTTCACGGGACATTCTGTGTAATGAATGAATTCTTACATGATTTGGAAAAAAGACTTTTGATCTCTCCAATTGTTGAGTGGGGCTCCACCTGGGATGGAAATTCAAGAATCAGGGATGTTAACAATTCTAGATCTATTTATATATCTATTGGTAAATAACTGGACATCTTCACTCCAGAGGCTGTACCTTGTCTAGGAAACAAAGTTGCTCCCTTGTCTTGGCGTCCAGTATCTCCACCTGTGGGTGACAAAGCCACCATGAGTCAAGATGGCTTCCTAGTGAACTCACAAGCCTGATCATGAAGACTGCAGGCTGCCTTTGGGGCAGAGTCTCCGGTAAAAGAAGGAACTGGCTCGTGAGTCCAGTTCACTGAGCCTTCAAATGTTCTTCCAGTGATAAATCAGCATGTCAGCTTTCAAATCTCCTGATAGGCAGTCTGCCTCACCCTTTACATGCTACTGCAGCAGCACAGCTCTCCATCCTGAGAGGAGCGCCTTCGTGATGTACTTGAGCATGGACTTGAAGGTGTACTTGAAGACGAACGGGCTTCAACACAGCCTATAAATAGATGTAGCAGTCCTCTGTATTGTGTCTGGTGTAGTACATGAAATAACTAACAAGCAAACCTGACAGCTACATCAAATCCACCACAGTTTAACTCTAATTTCATTTAGACTTTCATTCACTTCATTTAAAAATGACCTGTACTTCTTCTCATAAAAATTGTCTATTCATTATTTTCAAGCATTAGATTGTGCCTTGAATCTCTGCAGACACCAATATCAATGTTATCTTAATGTACAGTATCACAGCTGTGGTAAACCAACTCTACTCGTACCATTCAAAAGAACCACCTTTCTGTGTGTGTGTGTGTGTGTGTGTTATTGCACCCCTTCAAGTCAGGTTGGGTGGGTACAGGGGGTGAATCATTGGCTGCTCCAAGATAGATATTATTAAGTCCCATCCCCAGGTTGCAACGCTGATCTTTTTAATCTTAATTATGTTGTGTCAGTTGTGATCTACAGCATGCATAGATGGGATTAGGTGGTTGGCCGACGCAATTTGCCCTGAAAGCACTCTGAACTGTTCTGCTCAGCATAGCTGTCTTATCTAAATGGGCCCTTTACTGGAGAGTGTAATAACCCCTTAATGGACACCTGAAGATCTGCTGAATACACAGCTGAAGAGAGAGAAAGAGAGAGAGAGAGAGAGAGAGAGAGAGGGAGAGGGAGAGGGAGAGAGAGAGAGAGAGAGAGAGAGAGAGAGAGAGAGAGAGAGAGAGAGAGAGAGAGAGAGAGAGAGAGAGAGAGAGAGAGAGCGTAAAAGCAAGGAGAAGAGATAAATGGAGAGGTCTGTTTCCATAGTGGACGGAAGCTGTCTTCCTCTTCTGTTTTTCCTGACACTGCTGTGTCACCAGAGACATCTTGGGTGTTTTGTTTTCTGCCCACCCCAGCTGCATTATGGGGGCTTTTGTTTGTCCTACAAAGCCAGCAGATCGCCAGGGGTGTCATCAGACCTGTGTCTTGTAATGCTGTTTGTACCCTGTGTCGCTGTGCCCTTGTAAATCTCATTATCCAAGATGTCTGCCTCCCTCCCTCAGGGAACCACAGAAGCCTGCTGATGACGCACTTTGAGAGGTAGAGAGAGGAGGAGGGAGGGGTAGGGAGGACAGGGGGAGAAGAGGAGAGGGAGAGGATGAAGGAGAAGAGGAGGGAGAGGAGATGAGGGAGAGGAGAGGACGAAGGAGGGGTAGGGAGGACAGGGGAAGGAGAGGGATGAAGAGGAGAGGAGGGAGAGGAGAGTGAAAGGAGAGGGAGGTGAGGGAAGTGATAGTTCATGGTGCAAGTCTGCAACAATACTGACACATCTAATTACACTGAGACCGTTTTGTAAATTTGCTGTTATGGAGGAAGGGGAGAGGCAGAGAGAGAGAGAGAAAGAAAGAGAGAAAAGAGAGATAGAAAGAGAGAGAGCTGACGTACTGAAGTTATGATAAAAAAAACATGTAGGCCTACTCATTATAACATATCCAGGTACTTAAGTGGGTTTGCAAATGTAAACAAATATTTTACAACTTCTTGTTTTTGTTCTGAGGGAGGAAATACCGAGGAGAGGTTTGACTTGGAGAGTAGTGAAAGTTTGAACTGAAGTTGTTGTTTATTCACCAGAAAAAATCCACAAAGAACACACCAATACGTTTGCTTACGTCTTCATCAACATGTCCATAAGATGAACTGACCAATTTTCTAAATGGCTTTTTGCATGCCCAGTTTACCGAATCCTCCACAGACACAGATAGATGATTGAGGTGTGTCTGCTCTCGCATTAAGAGCCTCTGTGGCCTGAACTAGAACACACAGTAAATCTGCTCTTTTTTCAATCGGGAGGAGTAATCGATAAAAGCACTCAGTTGATTTCTTAATTTAGTCAGAACCTTCCCTTCACTGTTGTAAATACACCAGTAATGATGAGTGATAGACAAGACCTTCCCAGCATGATGCTCAAAGTGATGACTGACAGTTCTGACAGGAGACTCGAGCGCTATCATGCTAGTTAGCTGCAACCACCTTGTGTTTCTCTGCTCAGAAAAATGCCTGAGCACCCCAAATGGTGCACCGACAAACAGGTACAAAAAAAAATCTACTTTCTGAATCCCCTTTCTTGAATGTTTCAATTCAGTTTATTCCTTCATTTGCATGATCCAAAATTAATATTTGATGGTTTCAAATAGTAGCCTGTTCAGCTCAAGGGTGGAATGTGAGCTGGCTTCCAGCTCCATTGCACTGAAAAAATGCTGGCTGTAAATCAACCTCGGAAAGCAGGCCTGTTGCTCTTGTACCGAATTACACATCAACTTGTTTACGATTAGGCCCTACGGATAGAACCACGTGCTGCCCAGTACTCACACACATCAAAAACAAGACGGGCAATAAGGAAAATGGCCAGTAGCATTATGATGTGATGTAATATGAAGAATTTGAGTCAGAAATTGGGAAAAAAGGGGTTAAGTTTCTGAGAGGAAAGGGAGGAGTTGTAGTTCAGGTTTGGATTTCAGAGAGACATAATTGGGTCCCCCCCCATCTTAAAATAAGTTGAGCTTCCATCATCACAAACGCACCAATGCAGAGTTTTTAACAATTCGAGAAATGTCCTCCAGGAGAACCAATGCAAAGTTTTTTAATTAATCAAAAGCTAAATGCTGAAACAATCACTTCCCGTGGCAATAGGTTGGTCTTGACGGCTACATATCAAACAACTGATTTATATTCAAACAAACTGAAACAAGAGGACTTTTTGAAAATCCACCTATTTTCTCATCGAGGAACACTTTTAAAATATTGAATTCGCTTTAGCCAGTTCTCACAATCACAAACACACATTCAATTTAAATGTCATTACAGTAAAGGAAGGATGTGACCCAATATTACTCAAAGTAATAAGTTTTGACTTGTTTTTTCAATGTGTCACTGTACATTGGCCTTATGAACCTATGCATAAAAAAAAAGAAATCCTGTCACTGATTTATATCCTACCTAGATTTTAACACCAAAATAGGCAACATAATACATAACATAATAAGCACATAAAGTCTTACCTCAAAGAAGGTAGTTCTGCTCATCTTGGCTTGTTTGTCCTGTTCTTCTGTTCTCAATGAGAGAGAAAGCTCTCACACACATGCACTCTCTCACACACACACCGCAAGCCCTGCCGCCCCAGAAACCATCTCAGCAATTCAGCAATGACCCCCTCCTCTCTATCCTCACATCTCTCTCCCTATCCCCTCTCTCCCCCTCTCCAATCATCCCCCCTTTCTTATTCTCTCTCTCTCTCTTTCTTTCTCTCTCATTCTATCTCTTTCCTGCTCTCATTCTCTCTCTCTCATTCTCCCTTTTACCTCTCCCTCATTCTTTCTATCGCCGTCTTTCGCTCTCTCAGTCTTTCTCTCTCTCTCTCTCCCTCTCAATCTCTCACTCTCACTCTCACTCTCTCTCTCCCCATTTCTCTCTCTTCCCTATGTGCTGAAGGGAATGGGCAGGGTACCACAAGCTCCTCAGAAACCCTATACCCTCACCCCTCTTCCACCCCTCTTCCACCTGCCTCCCTCTCTCCCCCCTCTCCCCTCTCTCTCCCCCCCCCCTCTCAATCTGCCAGGGTGGCTCGGGGGAAGCCCTTGGCATGGCCTAGGCTGGCTGAAACAGGAAACAGTCTGGCGTATTAGGAACATCGTGGAGAGGGAGAGAGAAAGATGGATCAATAAATAGATATGGAGAAAGAATGGCTCTTTTTCTCTCACAAACAGTGTGAGAGAAAAAGAGAGAGATGGACAGAGACAGATAAACAGAGTGAGAGACAGAGAGCTTGTTGCACACACAGAGAAAGACAGAGATGGAGATGAAGACAGAGAGAAAGACAGGGAGAGACACAGACAGCCGACACAGCCAGAAAGACAGAGTGAATTCCCTACTGGAGAAACCTAAAATAATCTGGCTCCTTCCAGAACATCCCTGTGGATCTTCCCAGGGAGAGAGAGGGGCGGTGTAGAACAGCGGTCTTTACTTCTCTGCAGCTCTGCAGCAGAAGACAAATCTGCACCAGGCCGAGGACAAGGCCAGGGTCTAGCACTGCACATTTATGGACGAGGACCTGGCCTGGGTGTAGAACTGCATACACACTTATTCTTTAACTAATAAGACACAGACACAGCATTTCTGAGTGGAATTTTTTGGTTTTATGCACACAGACAAAGAACAGTCCACATGTGTTTGAGGCTCTGTACAACTTGTACTTGTAGAAGCAGGCTACCTTGTCCTGGAACCATATCAATCACTGTCTGTAGCACAGGGATCATGAAGCTAACGTTACCACGTGTGTGTGTGTGTGAGAGGGGGGGCTGAGCCGGGGGAGCAGGGAGCAGCAGGTGACAGAGACACAGACCCCCGTCTCTCCCCTCCGTCTCTAGTTTCCCCCGTGTTTACGTGTGTGTGTGTTGCGCAACGCGAGCAGGGGCTGGGGGGGGGGGTTTGGACTGGCCGCGAGGGGGGGAGGCGGTGACAGCCGTGTTCACAGTCCCCCCCCCACATGCTTTCCCGTGCCTTATACACCTCTCCAGGCACCGGCCAACCAGGGGAGGATAGGCCATGAGCTAAGCTAGCAGGCAGCTAAGCTAGCGGGCAGCTAAGCTAGCGGGTAGCTTAGCTAGCGGGAAGCTAAGCTAGCGGGCAGCTAAGCTAGCGGACAGCTAAGCTAGCGGGCAGCTAAGCTAGCGGGCAGCTAAGCTAGCACCCAGGGCTGTCTCGTTAGCAGGCCAACAGAGCATGTGGAATACTCAAACAGGTGGGGGCTATTCGTAGCAGGGAGCTCACACCACTTGCGCTCTACGATTTATGACGGTGTCCATTTTCTGAGCGCGATGAGGGAAATCATGCAGAGAGAGAGTAACGTGGTTTGCTATCGAGCGCGACAAAGCGGGTCGCGTCGATGACAATCGATTCCTTCTCCGCCATGCGGGACGAAAAAAGAGTGTGCCGCTTTGCCTTCATTAGCGTAAATCCTTCTCTTTCCTTCTTGCGCTCTCTCTCCTTCTCTCTCTCTCTCTCTCTCTCTCTCTCTCTCTCTCTCTCTCTCTCTTTCTCCACCTGTGTTGTTTATCTCTTGAGAACCATATTTTAAGCACTAACGCCACCCACTGGCCACGTGAGGGCATGAAAGAGCCTTTACTTATGAGTATGCGGGTGTGTGTGTGTGTGGTGCCCCGGAGCTGGTTAGCTCCCTCATGCTGTTGGGGACAGTGAACTTCTAATGAGAACAGTGTGTGTACCTCTCACAGTGGAGAGAAACCCCGGCGGATGCTGACTTGTACACAACCCAATGCATCTGTCTCAGTGGAGGTGTGTGTGTGTTTGTGTGCGAGAGTGAGCGTGTGTGCTCCAGGGTCACCTGTGTGTGGAGGGATGTGAAGACCGGATGCTCTTGAAGACTCAGCCCGGTGGAAGTAAGAGAGAGAGATGAGTGTGAGCAGGGTGGTGGCAGAGGCAGCACTCAAGGCTGTCAGCCTGTCAGCCTGTCGCCGTCACGCCCTCCCCCGGCCCGCCCCGGACCCCCCGGGGTGCAGCACTGAAGGACAGGGGGGGGGGGTTGTGGGGACAGCCTTGTCCGGCCTCAGGGGCGCTCTGGTAGCTCACCCGATGAGTGTGCAGATCATAACCTTGGTGACCTGGGTTTGAATCCAGCCTTGGCCCTGTGCTGCATGTCTTCCCCTCTCTCTCTCTCTCTCTCTCTCTCTCTCTCTCTCTCTCTCTCTCTCTCCCTGCCTTTCCTGTCACACGTCGCTTATCAACTCTCCAATAAGAGGATAACTAGCCTGGGCATGTGCCCTCTGCTCTTGGATCAGTTTCACGTTCTGCCCCTTCCCTGTTTGTGACGACAGGTTATGTGTGTTTATTCAGATCTGTGATCAGTACCGTGGGTGAAGGTTGACGTTGCCCCGGAGGCCTGAGACAAGGTTGGTAGAAACCACATGGGATTACAGCACCCTCTGCTGGGATTGGAGGACTTGGAGGAATATTGGCGTGCTTTGCTCAAGCTTCCGATTTAGGTAAAATAATCGATTGGATGTTTTAAATAACATATCTTGCTGTGATTTATATATCTTTGGTACGGCTAAACCACTTGTCCAAATGCTGCCTTTTCCACCCAAGCTTTTCTCGCTGTTTCAAATGACTAATCAAATGAAGAGGCAGTTGGGATAATTACCAATGAGTAGAAAGCTGAAAGCTAGAGGGCCCTTCATTTAGACCAATTAACATCATTTGAATTTGAATGTCAAGGTTGGGGATGGGAGAGGGGGGAGGGTGGGAGGGGGTGGAGGGAAGAGGGGAGTAGAGAAATCCCTAGGTTTCCATAGAGACGAAGAAGGTGTTGAGTGGAGGTTCAAACTGCCTGTCACCATCTAACTTTTGAGAGGCCTCCTCTGCCCCAGACTTGTCTACGCAAGGCCTACACAGCCGGTCGCATCTGCCCCATCAGCTGGCTTCATCCTCAACCCTCCCAAGGTGTCACGTGACGCAGTCTTGGGGCCTCCTCCCCCCCCCCCCCCCACCCAGTCTTTAATCTAGACCTTCCTCCATAACAGCAAGTTTGCAAAACTATCCAGGTGTAACTAGATTCAACAGTACTGTTGGAGACCATGAACCATCACTTCCCTCGGCTCCCTCTTCTCTCTCTCCTCTCCCTCGCCTCACCCTCCTCGCCCTCCTCACCCTCCTCTACTTTTCCCTCTCCTCTCCTCCCCACCGAAGGCAGGCTGGCTGAGGTTTGGAAGAGTTGAGAGGGGAATTGCAGATGGAAGGGACCGGAGGCTATCACTAAATGCAATCGGCACTCTATGGGGGGTGGGGTGGGGGGGTGGGGGGAGGTGGGGTTGTGATGAAGAGGGGCGTGCTGCGATAGCCCCGGGGGGAGTGGGGTTGTGATGGCGGGGGGTAGGGGTTCTGATGGTCATGGGGGGGGGGGGGGGTTGATGGTGGCCTCAGGCAGTCTTTCCTGACGGGAGAGGCAGCTGCAGGACTGGTGCATTGTGGGTGTACGAGTTCACTCAAATCAAAGAAGTTCAGGGATGAGATAGATTTTTATCTTTTGACTGATTGAATCCGATCCATACCCATACATCATTTCATCATTCCCCAACATGGATCAGGAGTGTGTGTGGACCCTCTTGAAAGCAGGCAGTCCGTGTGGGTGTGTGTGTCCATGTGTAAACTGTGCAGCTTGTTCACTTGTGTGTTTGTGTGTGCAAAGGGAACCCTACAGAGAACCTCCATTACAGAGCATTTAGCCTCAGGCTGTTCCATCTCACCCAGCACAGGTTCTGAATACAAATCAATCCACTACAGGTGACATCGTTTGAGACGTGTACATTTTTATGTAAAAAAATAAATAAAAATGAAATAAAACTTTTTTTCTATCTGTGGTTTTTAGAAACTGTTTTCATTCTCGACGATATATTGCTGTACTGATAGGCAGTCTTTTTCGTCAGTTGAGATGATGCAGTTGTCTCCTGCAATGTCTCCTGCAGAACCTTGCTGTTGGCGTAATGACCGCAGTTCGACCCAGAATCGCACCGATCAACCCACACTTTCGATCGAATTCAGTCGAAGGCAAACCACTGCTAAGTTAACTGGGATGAACCTAAACAGCCTCAAACCCTCCTGTATCCCCTTCCTCAAAGGGGTTGGTTATTTCCTGCGTCGAATGAGCAGAAAATGCTGCACAAGAAGCCTGAGCTAAAACCGCTTGTGTGTCGACACCGTAAATCTGCTTCTCGGTGACTACCCCATTGGGAAATATTCCGCTCGGAGGTGGAGTGGATCTGTAATGGTGTCGTCGTCAGTGGCTATGATGCATCGTTAGGCCAGTGTCTCTTTCAGTGTTTATAGCCAGCAGGACTGCTGCTCACTTGGCCTCCCCCTCACTATTCCTGCCTGCCTGTGTGTGTGTATGTGTGTGTATGTGTGTGTGTGTGTGCATGTGTGGATCCGCAAATGGATCGGTGTGTGTGTGTTCATGTGTGTGTGTGTGTGTGTGCGCGTGTGTTCACGCGTATACGCGTAGGAAAAGCAGAGCGTTACCATGGCAGTGCCGGAGTTCAACGGGGTCCCTCACTTTTTCGGTGTGCTCCCCCAATCCCAGAGGACGGCAGACGGAGGGAGAACAGACGAGCCAGTCAAAGAGCGGCTTAAAGGTAGAGGAAGCGCTGCCGCGGAAGGCAAGAACATCAAGTTCTTTCTTTGCCTTTGTTATGCACGTCAGCACACTCCGCACATCCCCGACCAGGAAGAGAGACTCGCTTAGGTCCCCTGGAGGCGGGTTCCCTTGAACAGAACCAGAATGGTGGTACGAGATCGCTGTGGAGCCACCGCCCCAGGGAGGCTCCCCAGGACTGGAGGTAGGACACACACTGGTATATATGTTATGCACAGTAGTGTGCTACTTCACTTCCACCGCGGCTGCAGTGGCGTCTCCACACAGCGTAGGCGCCGGCGCTCGAC
The DNA here is from genome assembly GCF_963692335.1 of Osmerus eperlanus. Taxonomy (NCBI): domain Eukaryota; kingdom Metazoa; phylum Chordata; class Actinopteri; order Osmeriformes; family Osmeridae; genus Osmerus; species Osmerus eperlanus. The sequence continues at coordinate 6,636,382 of NC_085032.1, read as the reverse complement.
CGACGCAGGAGCGTGCCATCGTATGTGCTTTGTAATCAACATCGCTGAACCTTGTTTCCGGAAGGTGCACTCACGTTAGATTTTTTTTGGGGGGGAGGGTGCGTTTTTCCATTATTTTACCGCCTGTAATGGCCTTGTAACTTGGGGTAAATTGGTTTCATTAACTCAGCCTGGAGAGGAAATTAATTGCCACAAGATGAACGCCACACATTAATTCTAGGTAAAGACTCCCTTTATTAATGAAAGGCAGAAGAGGCATTGTGATTTATTCTGGTCCAGACTGAAGTGACAGTGGGATCATATCAGTTTTTCTGGTTTACTGCTGAACTCATTTTGGTAGTGGGTCTGATGGTAATGGAATTGAGTAAACTTGAAATAGGTATTTATTTGCTAAAGGGAACAACAGCGTAATGTGTTCTGGAATCTAGCAAGAAATACAGACGCCCTCTAAGTAAAGACAGTAAATACATCCTTCCTCTCTCTCTCGCTCTCGCTCTCTCTCTCTCTCTCTCTCTCTCTCTCTCTCTCTCTCTCTCTCTCTCTCTCTCTCTCTCTCTCTCTCTCTCTCTCTTTCTCACACACACACACACATATTTATGCTCACATATGCACACACACACAGACCCCCCCCCCCACACACACACACACATTCTCCAAGGCTGTTGGTGAAAGATAAGCGGACGCGAACAGGGACCATAATGACGTTTCTCTGTCTCTGCACTCCCCTTCTCATTGACTTCGACCCTGAAAATATCATGGCGACCAACAAAGTCTTTCCCCCCTTTCAACGGTTCCAGTAGCCTTCGACTGAGACACGAGACTGTCGCCCCAACAACACATCGATGAGCTAATGTATTCAGGTCATATTGAGCCTCCAGCGGCCCTCCCAGATGCACAGTCACAGTCCGGTGAAGGGTAATTACGTTGGGCTAAGGGACGCTGAAGAGAGTAAACATGATTAGAAGCCCAGATTTCCAGATAAACGACCCACAGTCATCTAGTTTATGCTTCTTTGGGACGTATTAACTTATTTAGGGCTGCTTCAGTTTACTTGCCTTGATTAACTCAGTGTTTACTCTTTTCCATCCCCACCCCATTCTATCAATATCGATTTATTTGAACATGACATGGATTAAATAGGAAAATAGAGACCTCACAGGTGAAGTGGGAGATTAGCTAAATCGAAATCTTTTGGCAAATGTTTGTGCCAAATACGTGCACACACGGTCACACACGCGTGCACACCTAAACACCCGCACACAAACACACACATACCAACACACCTGCACACACACCCACACACACACGCACATACACACATGCACACACCACAAACATAACCCACCACTAAGCAAAGCCCTTTTCAGACAGCCTTTCAGCACTTTCTTCTTTTTTTGGAAGTGACATTTTCAAGGGCCCCGTTATTGCCTTGGCACTTGGATAAATAATTGCCAACGAGGGGATTATAGAGTCGTGTTCCAGAAAGACAAGAAGCCTGGCACTGTCTGTCTCTCGCTGTCTTTCACACACACACACGCACGCACGCACGCACACACACACTTACACACACACACGCACATACACAAACACACACAGACCAACACAAATACACATACATTTGGCACATCTGTACTACATCGTAGCTTCTGACGTCGCCCCCTAGGGATCCCGGCCATGTTGGGAGGTGAGATAGCAGTCCATCCTGGACTTGCCCCAGTCCTGCAGACAGACAGACAGACAGACAGACAGAGAGAGAGAGAGATAGCCAGACTGGAGGAAAGACAGACAGACAGACAGACAGACAGACTGGAGGAAAGACAGACAGATAGCCAGACTGGAGGAAAGACAGACAGACAGACAGACAGACTGGAGGAAAGACAGACAGACAGACAGACTGGAGGAAAGACAGACAGACAGACCAGAACTAGCAGGATCATAGGATGCATAACAACATGGTGGGTCTGTCCCTATTGCTGTGTTCCTGACAGTAATCCCCATATGTATATCACACATCTACTGCACACCCCAAAGGCAGAATACTGTTAGTAACCTTTGAGTGACCAGTGACTCAATTACTAAGAATACATCACTGTACGGTATACATGTTGCCAGAAAACTGCTTTCAACTGACCTTCCTCACAATCCTGTATGAAGCGACCTGAAGTAGTCAGTCGTTTCTCTCTCAACAATCGTCTTTTGATTCCAACCAATTTGAAAGAAGCCCAGGCCACTCTTTTCCAATTAAGACAAGAGACAGAATACGCCTTTTGGATGTAAATGCGATGGCATTTGCATCTCTATATCCATTTGCATTTATAGTGATTCAGTAGGGTTATTTAGACGTGTTTAGGACTGCACGATATCAACCAAAGCATTTCAAGAAAGAGAAGGAAGAAAAAAAAGACAACAAAGGGCTGTATTTTTTGTCTGGAGCGAGGGAAAGTAAAACAATGAAGAGAGGGACTACCATCTCAGCAGCCGGGATTTGGATGAAAAGACCGAAAGGAGAAGATTTGGTTATCAAGCCTGTGCCCGGCCAAAACCTTGAGGAAAGCCCCATCATGAGGAATGTTGTGTGAGAACGTTTCAGGAAAGCAACTCTTAATGAACGGAAGGTGAATAACAGCTGATATGTTTGTTTGCGTGAGGGAGAAGCCCTGAAAGTGTGTGCAGAATGCCAAGTGGAGGCTGGGAATAAACAGAGTCAGATTTCATTACTAATGGTATTACTCTCCACCTGGTTATTACTGGAGCGATAAGGACTGTCCATAAGAGGGATGAGTTAATCCAGATACCTGGATTGACGTGGCCTGACTTTTCTAATCAGATGGCAAAAGTCACACTACATGTTGACCTACGCTACCTTTACTACCTTGAAACGACAGGAGAACATTAGGAAATATACACACATGTGGTTACAGTAACACACATATTTCCTTTGTCATGTTGCTGAAATAAAAGGAAACATTGTCTGGGGAAGATGACACAAGAAAGTTGGAAGCGTTTTTTATCTTCTCTCTCTCTCTCTCTCTCTCTCTCTCTCTCTCTCTCTCTCTCTCTCTCTCTCTCTCTCTCTCTCTCTCTCTCTCTCTCTCTCTCTCTCTCTCTCTGTAGCCTGAGTGGCTCTGTGCTAGTGGGTTAGCCACAACGTAAGTGAACAGCACTGACCCCGGGGTCCTGCTATCGATTGCTCCGTTGGCCAGCGTCCTTCTGGATCCCTGTGGAGCCAACACCTCTGTCAATTGTCAATACACTGTGACACCCCCAGCTAGCTGGCTGCCGGCCACATGTTTCCCTGCCTCCAGAGCCCCACAAAACTCTGGGGGGGGGGGGGGGTGGGCGGGGAGACTTCAGAGTGTCCTGCTGGAGAGGCTGGTAAAATCAACTGCACGTTGGTTCGAAATTAATCGTTAATTCATTTCACTTCATGGACGGTGACATTCGTGATTACGGTGACCTGTGATTATATATCTTTTTTTACTGTGATTATATGTCTTTTTTTTACAGGAAGTTTCAACTTGTTGGGGGGGGAGTTGAATGCTTGTATTTCTTCTCGCTTGAACAGGTCACAGCGGAAACACAATCATTAACACAGCTCATGTTTCCTCTTCCGTGGGATTCAGGGGTGTGGATCTGTTTTCAAATGTGGGTGGAACAGTTTTTCTTAATAGCTAAAGATGCAGCCGTTATATAATCTTCTTCATAACAAGGTGTGTGTCTGGGGGGGGGGGGGGGGGCACACACAGATTGGTCGTTTTCAAAAATTGGCTGGGATATGTATCATGAAACCTATGCCCCTGGTGTGATCTTGAACGACTGCAGTGTGGTCCTTGTGAAGGTAGCCAGCTGGTGCAGGCTGGTTCCTTTCAGTGTGGGTGTCGTTTCAGATGCACCTCGTGTCCATGATGTTTCCTCAGTGATTTACAGTTGCTGTGTCATTTTAATTAAATCCTGCCTACAGATGCATGGTGACGTAAACCCTGCCCTGAAACGTTGACATGGGCCACATTCACCTCCTCTCACGCGCCCTCCACACTCTCACGCAAAAGGGGGAACATTGACAACGGCACGCTGGACAGTGACGAAAGACGCTGTCCAATGGGGAGAAGTCTTGATGACTACGACTAATCTGGAAAATGCTAATCCTGGTCTTCAGGATCACCAAAAACCTAAATGTGACGACTTGTATCATTCAGGTATCGTACCATCTGGCCAAATTACATTTCAGCGAAGGCAAGACGTTTCAATTCCCGTGGACTTCATATCTTCCCTGTTCAAGTAAAAACCCCAGATATGGTAGAGGGGCATGTTGAAAGGTCCGTGTCACAGAGAATAATACAAACAGCAATTCCAACTTTCAAATAGGTTTCTCTGAAAGAAGAATAACAAGGTCCTGTGATAAATATGGAAATCAGCATGGGATTGTCAAACGGCCGTTCAACCCGAAATGAAACCACAGACAAGTTGTTGATTTAGGTTGGATGTGTTTGGGCTCTTGGTTAGACTGTGTGATTGAATCTCAGGGACAGCCTCAGCAGCCACCACAGAGGGCAGATGAGGTTGGGAGAGAACAGGGAGATATCTGGAAAACAGGTCTCTGCTGGGGTTTATCATTGTAGATGAATATCACACTGGATGAGGTCGGGGGAATATATTGACATGAATGAAGTGCAGGACCAGATCGAAAGACTACCCTGACGTGATCAGCGTTTTCTTTGATCACCGGCAAGTACAACAAACAAGAGTCTAATCCTTCGCAGGGCTGCATCCCTCTCAAGGGGCCTTGTGCAGTCTCACTTGGGCGTGTGAGTTGTCGCCTGTCAGGGTTAAGGTTTTAGCTAGGTAGTGTATTAAAGGGGAAGCAGTATGATTTAATACCGCTCCTATACATCCTTCCATACACACGAGAGGTTTGTTAAATCACGGGGACATATTCTGAACAAGGGCTGCTCGCGGGGGGTTGTGCGCGACTTAATAGAATTGGGCCTGTCAGGAATGAGTGCGCATATAGACGCTGAACTAACAATATTGATCAAATATAGAGGCACGGCTTGAAAATGTAGTTTTCATGAGCACCACTTTCCGTGGTGCTCATTGGCCAACCTTCAGGGACATCGAAGTGCGTATGTGTGTGTGTGTGTGTGGGGGGGGGGGGTAGTCAGTCCTTCTTTTCCCCCCCACTTCAACGTCCTAGAAAAGCTTGGAATGAAAATGTGTTGAATGAAAAAACGGACCGAACCAAAATGTGGAAGGGGAGGGGGTCCAAATTGCAATCTCATCTCATGGGGTCCAACATCTTTAGCGGCGCCCCTACCAACCTTGATACAATAAACTAATATTCAATATTCCAATAACATTTTTGTGGCTAAAAACAGGAAGTGCTGCAGAACTCTGAAGAACTGTGATAGCTGGGCAAATTACAAAGTGTCCTATCTCCATAGCCTGCTAAACAAGAACATGATTGATAGGCTTGAAAGGTTGTTATTACCAACGTCAAACTGAAGCTGGTGGGCGATTACGTTCACAACAAAAGGATCGCGGAAATAACAGACATTGAACACAGGTAAACTCCATGAACAATACAATTTGTTACCACTCTGCATGACACCGGGATCGATCCAGATTCTATATTAAGATGTATTTCTGCTAAAGAAGTTCTCCTGTCTTCTGACCCACAGTTCTGTCCGCTCTCCAAGGTTCCGACAGCCTCTCCTGTCTCATTAAGCACGACCAACCTGCCACAGTCAAGGAAGAGACATGACTCTGTCAAATTACACAGTAATCACACGGCACAAAGCGCCACCATGTATTCCGGTAATTTCTCGGGGCCTCAGGTAATTTCGCAGCGTGTTGTCTATGGCAGGAGAACTCAAGTCATTACAAAAGGGGAATGAGGTAATATTTAAGAAGCCCAACAAAAAGAAATTAAGGATTTGCACTCTCTGTTGGTGGTTTTCAAAGACAGATTGTGAGGCTGGCAGAGCTGGATACTCCAGTAATAAAGTGTGTATTACATTAGGGCTTTGGGGATGAGGAGAGAGATTCAAAATAGGATTAGTCTTTATCACAGAAACCCTGGATCCTACTCTCCGTTGCTTCATTTTGCTTCTCTCTCAGGGAGTGGGAGTTTGTCATTAAAGAGAATCTTTTTCTCTCGCCAGGTGTTGAGTACAGTATATCCTCTTCTTCGCCTCAAGAAGATAACACTCTCACGAAAGCACCAAAAATTTACTGTGGTTCTCTCACTTTAGATTGAACTGCTAAACAACCAGAGGCCCTAAAGCAATTGACTGTGTGCATCTAATACAGTTAAATAATCCACATAGCTCTTTGATGAAAGAACTATCACATATGCTATCTGGAGGTTTTTGGGGTGGATTTAAGTTTGGTAGGAACTTCAGCTTCTTCGGAATGCGATGTTTTATCAAGGTGAATCATGAAGATGGTATGTCTGTGACAGATACTAGATACTCGTAGCCACAAGTGGACAAAATGTGTTTTTCATCGCAGTAACTTTTAATACAGCTGAGATAAGATTGAACTCTGACTTCAAAGGCACCTCTAAAACCAGGGGAAATAACGAAAAGATAAATCAAGACTGATATTCCCCTCAAACTTCATTCCATGCTAGCCACAATAGGACCTGTCTACAATGTGTGTTGAAAGAACACTTTTTAAATCCTGGACCATGGCAATAACAAGGATTAGCTTTCTAACAATAAAACAATACCAGCTTAACTTGGCTTCTACTGGAATGTATGTCACAAATGGTGAAAGGGAATCACTAAGTAACAACAAAAAAAGTCTGTTTTGAAAACATATTCGTTTTTCCACAACTATGTAGCGTCCCAACTGTGCATGGCAGTGGAGTGTCATGAAATGAATCTCTCTTTCTCTCTCTAAATCCAGCCTGAATCAATATTTCCTCTTCATATGACACCTGTATCAGCTGTCTAAGTTGCCAGGAAGTATCTGGATGTGTGGAGAGCAGAGACGAAAGCAGACAGACAGTGTTGGAGGTTACGCCGCAAGCAATCGCTCTCCTTTAACCAAACCAGACAGCCAGCAGTGTGTAGGCAGAGAGGGTGAAAATTGTGGGAAAATCAATGCTAATTAAGTTTCCTGGAAGAGTTATTTCTGATTTAATACAGCCTTTGCTGATGAGATTTCTTTCTTTCTTTGTTCAAGGGGTGGCAGGGGTCTGAGGGGGGAGGGGGAAGGGGGGGGGGGGGTCACACAAGGCAACACTTGACGTTTTGGGACCTGAGAGAAAATCAGTAAGGATTTATGACGGTGAAGAGGCCGTTTACTGGTTTTGTTCCTTAAACCGGTAAAGGAGAGGGGGATGGAACAGGGAGGGGGGGGCTTGTGTGACGTCCTGCCAGGGGGGCATAGAAGCCAAATGGGGTCTGAGGAGGCCGCTGGGAAGTGCACATGCACATCTGTGTTTTTCCGTTGATGCATTCAAACAATAAAGACATGCATTGATATGCATTAGAGAGTCCCCATCAGGTGACGCAAAAAGAGAGTTTGCGGGATGTGATGGCTGGGCGTGAGGCGGGGAGCAGATTGCCGCGAGCCCGTCGAATCATTCCACCCTCACCACAACCTGATTGAAATGCCAAAGGACGGTACTCAACCCTTCAGATGGGGGAAATGTACAACTGCTGCCGGAGAATTCCAATTGCTCCAATCTTCGATCATCATCATCATCTTCATCATTCAGAAATGTGTCCTTGTGATCTTTCTCCATCATCCAGGCCATTTTCATTTGGGCGCAGAGTTACTGAGTCTGTGTGGGTGTGATGCATGATTTTGAGCTCGATTTTTTTTCAATTACATTTCGGATGATTAAATCCAAAGTGAATCTGAAAAAACAACTAAGAACATGAACCGAAGGAGGGAAAAACCACAGTCAGCCTTTTAGGGTCACATTTTTTATAAAAAATATGAACTTAATTCTCACATAAAGACATACAATGTTTGGTTTTGTTTCTGATATTTTACATACTTTTTCTGAAATGATGTCCACAAGGATTTTTCGGTAATAAACCAGCGATACATGGCAGCAAATACATAGAGAAGATATCACTCTGAAGATTGAAATACTCTTAAACAGACGTCATTGACAACACTTTGAGGGAAACATGTTCTCAACCAAAGCACAGCTGTTTCATCATGAATTACAGACAAAAATGACAGACATTCATGCACCAAGGCTTTTGTATACCTTTGGCTTTTAAAACAACAAAATAGTAAATAAGGCATTCCCTTGTCATGTTAGCAGCAATGGAAAAGTAAAATATATGTATAAATATATATAAATGGAATAACAATTTTCCATCCAATTAATATATACTTTCTCTACCTCCCCTTCTTAGGTTCACTCCTGCCCCCCCCCCTCAGAATACACCTCCGAAAACATTTGAAACGAAAAGAAGGCAATTTATTTTTAAGTCGTGGTCATTGAAAGATGTCACAAGGACGTATAGGAAACAAAACATGAGCGAGAGGTCCTTTTTTTTTAAATCTCCAACGACAGTGCTTGGTTGTCGTGTCAAGTCCCCCATCCTCCAGTGCCTAAGAGTCGTCATCGGTTTTGACGACGTGATAAAGAGTGACGTTGAAAAGCACCTGATGGCCGTTGTTCCAGGCGTAGAGCGCCCTCTCTCGAGCGTTGTAGTCCAGCATGGAGATGTGAAAGTACTGGTTGTGGAAGGGGATATCAGTGTACTCGTAACTCGAGGTCTTCGTGGAGTACGAGTAGTAGACCTTGGCTCCGGTGACGTGAGAGTTAGTTATGTAGAGGGTACCGCAGATCATAAAAGACTCCCCCGCGTTGCGCTTGGAATATTCCGTGTTCCAGGTCTTCAGCACCTCCAGGGTTTCGGGATCGATCTGGGAGATGACGATATTCCCCGCGTTCTGATTGGTCGCATACACCACCCACAAGCCCAGCTCGTCGGCCATGACGTCGATGTCGGAGTATCCGCCCCACGTGTACGGATACGAGTTGTGGAAGCCTGCGTGATCCAAGGCGCGCTGCGCCGACACCTGGCCCGTCTCAAAGTTGTACCGGACGATGATGTTGCTCTGGTACTTGTTGTAGTACAGCGAGCCGTTGAACACCACATGGTTGGTCCCGTCCCACTTGGACGGCAGGTTGTAGGTTCGAGACACCACCCCGGAGACAAAGTCATCCATCGTCTTGTACTCGCGCACGATCCTGTTGTTGGTGTAGCTGTCCATGTACCAGACCTGCAGATGGAGGGGAGATGGACGCACATGCGTACATACACAGACACGCATCCGCTTATACTCATACGCTAAGGCAAAGGTCGTCCTCTGCGTCGTTGCTTTTAAGTCCGGCATAAAAGGAGAATTTACCAGGGCTCATAAATCAAGGCGCGTTGTACAAGGCGAGAGAGAAGCAATTAGATTTCCCCACCTTGGAAAGCGCTCTATGAAAACCAATACCATGACACTGGTCATGTCAACCTTTAATAATTGTAATAAATACCCCCCACTTGGAAAACTCAGCAGAGATGTTTGTCCGATGGCAAGATAACCGGACACGCCCACACAGAAAAACACATGGGCATGAGCATATACAAGGACGCAGACATGTACACACACACACACACACAAACATACATGCATGCAATACTCCATACACATGCACAGGTTTGCACACACATGCACCCATAAGTACACGTTAGCATACGCACACACACATACACACACACACACACACACACACACACACGTGCACATGTGAGCATTCACGTACGCACACACCCACACTTCCAAACGACAAGACTGACCCCATATCAGATCACGTACGCAATGTACACATGCACATACACACGTGCAGTACTCCACATACACACAAACACACACTTGCTCACACACACACACACACTCACCCGGTTGTTTTTGGGAGAGGCCTGTGGATCAGTCATCCATGCTCCGTAGCGTGTTCCAGATGTCTTTATGGTGACGGGTCCAGTGATTTTCATTAATTTCCCACACGCTGTTAATAAAGAAAACCAGTGATAAGAGATTCTGTTTTCTCCCCTGTTTGCCTAACTGCATTTCTCAAGACAATTTGCTGCCTGCGCCCCCCTTGCTACGAGCATGCTGGGCTTCTCAAACATCTTCTCCTCCCTGTCTGTTGTACTCTGCCTCTCAAGCCTTGCTTCTGAGTGGCACGTGTAATGCGTGTAGGGCGACATTTTGCATTAAATACCGATGCCGAGGTGTTATGGTTATGGTCCAGTCTCGTCTAAAACTGACTCCATGGCCTACCAGTCAGACTCCTCTAGTTCAAGGTAACCAGCGACATCCCACCAGTGCAGTCTTATCATCTGTTTTCAAGGTTATTATCTCAATACTTTCAGTCAAAGAGTACATTAGGCATTAAAACATGCAAAGCACAGTCGGAATTGTCCCATCAACTGTGGCTTTTGATGTGTGGGTTTTTCATTGGCGCACGAAGAGTAGGCTCCCTCGTTGGGAAGCCTTTACTTACTGTACAGTAGCACATACTCCCTGTAACATAACCAGAGGGAGCACATTCATATCTGCACAGCACACAACAAGCTATAGTAGCATCAATCAGGGTTATCTGTCCAAATGGGACTACGGTAAAGTCAAGAAGGGTTATCGTTACTGCACGTCAGGCTCAAGTCAACCAGGGTTATCTGTACAATAGGACTACAGTAGAGTCAAGAAGGGTTATCGTTACAGCCCGTCAGGCTCAAGTCAACCAGGGTTATCTGTACAATAGGACTACAGTAGAGTCAAGAAGGGTTATCGTTACAGCCCGTCAGGCTCAAGTCAACCAGGGTTATCTGTACAATAGGACTACAGTAGAGTCAAGATGGGTTATCGTTACAGCCCGACAGGCTCAAGTCAACCAGGGTTATCCACGCAGCACATGACAGGCCGGAGTCAAGTCAGGGCAGGGTTATCTGTTCTGACAGGCTGGGGGGGAGGTAGAGTGAAGCATCTGGACTCACTCAGCTTCCCCATGCAGTTGCGGAGCCGGCTGTCCAGCCGCAGGACCCTCTGGAAGAGCTCGTCGTAGTCGTACGCCCCCACCTCCTCCTGGATGCCCGTCAGCACGGCCGACAGGTTGCGGATCTCCTCCTTGAACTGGGAGACGAGCGCCGCGTCCGTCTTGTACTGCTCCAGAACGGGGATCAGAGGCACCAGCTCGTCCATCTTCTCCTTAATCTCCTGGAGGGGCGAGGGGGGGGGGGGGGGGGGTTTGAGAGGTGGAAGGGGGGGAGGGAGAGGGCAAGTGGCGAGTGAGAAGGGTGGGAGGGTTGGAAGGAGGGAGGATGGAGTGGGGTAGGGGGAGAGGGATAGGGGTGTGGGGGGGCGGAAGGGGGCGAGGGAGAGAGAAAACGGGAGAGGGAGCGATGGTGAGAAGGGGAGGTGGAGAAGATGGTCAGGATTAGATTGATGGCCAGGGGGAGATTTACGTCCACCTTCTGTGATGTGCGAGGTGGAGGTGGACGGGGGGGGGGGGGTTTCAACTGTTGAATGGTTAACAACAGACACGCTCGATTCTGACAGGGCTGTCTCCAGCCTTCAGGACTGAGGACGTGCTGTACTACAAGTGGAGCATTGTTGGGTGGTCCACCTGCATGGCTACCTGGAAGTTACGGGCCAGGACGGCTTTCCTGCTGTCTTCGACCTGCCTGAACTTGGTCCTCAGCCCCTTCATCTGGTTCTCCATCTTCATGACGTACTGGAAGTCCCTCTGGGTGCGGAGGTTCAGAACCTCGATGGACTGGGACATGTTCTGAACCTGCAGACAGAACCCAAATCTTCAGAACAGCCTTGAACTAACTCAAACCCCTTCAAACATCAGAGGTAGAAGACAATATTACACAGCATTTATCAGCTGGCGGGTTGACAAATCGTTGAGAGTTTTGACATATGGACCTAACACTGTGTGATAAATGTGAGGTAAATGATCTTGCAGTTTCTGGCGCTCTGCACATCTGTTGTTTTCTCATCCCTCTCCAAGTATTGGGTTTCCAACGAGAGAAACCAAATTAGCAGGCTTCGGGGTTCTCCTTTGTTTAACAGACTATGTCAGGCAGCTGTGCCCAACACATCTGCATAACGACACAGGCAGAGCTTAGCCTCCCTGTATTTGATTAAAAGCCAAGCTATTAGTCATCAGTACAGGTATTAATGGCTTCTTAAATCACTCTAACTTTGGCACTGAAATGACTTGTCATAGAACTGTGTAATAAGTCATGTACTTTGGATGTGAAAGCAGAAGCTATATTCAACTACAGAGGGTACAATTTCTGGGGAAATTGTGGGGCGTGCTCTTGTATTTTTGTACGCCCTTCGACTGGTTAGCTCCTGCGATTCCCACACAGCAGAATTGTAGTAGTTAGCTAGCTCTACAATTTACCCGGGGCTTGGTCTGAATCTAGGAGCAAAACGGAGCACAGCTGCCAGCTGTAGGTAGCCTATATGCAGGTAGCAACGCTAATGCTAAATAGCTATTTACCTGGTCGGCTCCATGACGTCGGGTAAGTAGGGCTCGTGAGACTGCTCTCCAAAAGAACGAAGGGGAACTTACTTGTCTAGCATATGAAGACATGTTGCCTCAACTTTCCTAGACTACTATATTCGACTTTGTTAAAGTGTAACTGGTCAGTTTACCTGGAAAAGATCATGCACCAGATATCTTCTTCAAGTTTAAATGTGTACAGTACAGTATGTGTGTGTGTGTGTGTGTGTGTGTGAGTGAGTCTTTGTGGGTGTGCGTGTATATGTGTGTGTGTGAATGAATGAATGAATAAAAACCTTTATTGCCCCAAAGGGAATTTGTTCTGCACGAAGAGCTTAAAAACAGAGATACATTCAACACTGCAGACAGGACAGTAAAGTGGAATTATTTTTAAAAAGCACAGCGAGACAATAAATGCAATAAAAAAAATAATACAAAGATACAACTGAAGGCATCGCAGGAATAATGTGAGTATGTATGTGCGTGTGGAAGTATGTAAGGTTGTGTTTGTGTGTGCGTGATTGTGTTTGGCTGGGTGACAGTGTGTGTGTGTGTGTATAAGTGTATGGGTGCGTGTCAGTATGTGTGTGTGTAAGTGTGTGTGTGTGTGAGTGTCAAGGTGTGTCAGTGTGTTACCTTCTCCAGTAGCTGGCGTAGCTGCCTGCTCTTGGCATCCCTGGAGCACAGGCTCTGTTCTGGAGCCACGACCGTGCAGATACAGCGTCCATCTGCATCCTGCGCTGAGCTGTACACCTGCCAGCCCTCCTTAGGCCCGATGGTCTACAGGGACACACACATACACACACATGCACGCACGCATGCACATTCACACACGCATGCACAAACGCACACACACACACACACACACACACACACACACACACACACACACACACACACACACACACGGTTATTCCAACAAAAGATGCTTGTCTAAGACTTTCCAAAAACTCCAATGTTCAGGGAGGTCTCATTCCATTTTGGAGTTTGCTCAAAACAAACTGGACCATATGGTGTGGTATGATGTGTCTGTCTGCTGCTGCTAGTTCCAGTACATTGACTGCTTTGGCAGACAACAATGACTCAATCTCAGGCTGAACTATCCACCCCAGCCTGTCCATCTTTTTCATAAAGTCTCATCTCCCACAGAGAGAGGGAGACCGAGAGAGGCAGACACACACTGTAAACAGAGAGTTAGCCAACAAGAAACAAGCCAGACAGGGAGGGAGAGAGGGGGGGAGAGAGAGACACAAAAAATATAGGGAGGAAACAAGAAAGAGACCGAGAGACATATGAACACTGGAGGAGAGAGGGAGAGACACACAGAGAGAGGAGGACAGGAAGAGTGACATAGATAGAATAAGAGGGAGAGACCGGGACAGAGATAAGGGGAGAAAGACAGACAGAGGGAGAGGGAGAGAGAGAGGAAGAGGGAGAGAGAGAGAGATACACAGTCCACATTCTCTGTGCAGAGAGTGAACCAGTGATTGTCCACTAGGCTGGCTTCAGAGGAGCACCTTTGTGAGGATGATTAATGACTACACTCTCGAATGCATCTCTGTGAAGCCAATGCAGCCAGCTCTCTTCTGTCTAACTTAAATAGGAACATCGAATCGCAAAGGCTGAAAAAAGACTATGGAGCTTGAAGTATGAGCTTTTCACTGGAGAAAACGGTTTTGTCTAACCAGCAGTAAATTACAAACATGATCTAATTATCATGAAGACCTTGCTTTGATATCCAGTTTTCCACAAATCATTTGCCAAATCAAACCACTAATTGGGGGTTCTTTTATGCAGGTCCTGTTACTCACTTAGATAGTTACTCACATTTCTGGTCTCTGCTCGAACAAACATACAACAGACTCTGTAGAGCTCTGCACTGAACCCACCAATCACATCTGAGGTGGTTCACTGACACCCCCACCTGCACACAACACAGGCCTGCACCGCTGCACACGAACAGACACCCCAACAGGTACGAAAAGCACACACATGAACGCAGCGCGCTTCATCCAAGAGAGGTAGTCTAACAGAAACATTCATTTTCTGCCCTTTTGATACAAGATTAAATTCACATCAAAAAGAAGCCCAGGGAACAGTGTACTCCTCTGTTTGCATGAACGTCGCTCCACGTTTGCGTTCATCGATCAAACTGTCTAAACAAAGGCGGTGAGATATTAGAGGGGACTGAAGTGGAATGCACATGTCTGGACTGGAATTGATGATCACCCTCCTTAAACGAGTTAACATCTCTGCTCTAACGGAGAACAATACGAATTTGAGTGTGTACGTGTCCCTGACTGAATGGATCCAGAAGTCAGTTGTTCATGGGAGTCTGAACATGACAAACAGTCACCTGCATGTAGCAGTGTGTAGCCTTGCAGGATGGGGGTGTGACAAATGCCAACAACAGCCCCCCCCCCCCCGTCTAATGTCAAGGCCGCGCACACACAAAGGGGTGGCTTGAAATAGAGTGTGACTGATCGTGTTTGTGTGTAGGTGTGTGTGTGTGTCTGTCTGATTGTGTGTATACGTGGGCGGGTGTCTATCTGATTGTGTCTGTGTGTGTGTGTGTGTTGATGTCTGTCTGATAGTGTTTGTGTGTGGGTGTGTGAATATGTGGGTGTCTATCTGATTGAGTCTGTGTGTGTGGGTGTGTGTGTATGTGTGTGGACCGGGAAAGTTGTGTTTGCCCGTGTTTGTATTGTAAACATGACACAAAGAGAGGCAGACACATCAACAGATAAGTGCCGGTCGGAACCGCACGGTTGGAGAGAGATAGCAGGTGAGAGAGACAGAGGAGAAGCACACGGCGGTTGTTATTGCCAGGGAGAAATGGCCCGGGCTACAGAACCGGAGAGAAATTCATTTCTTCAAAACCCGTCACAGCGCGGACTCCTCTGACCCTGCAGGAAAACGACGGCACGGATCATTCCGGAAGAGATCATTGCCGAGTGACCAGAACCCCGTCCCATCACCAGACCTCTCACCTCTCTCCTCCAAAAGCGTGTACCACCGCATGTTCTCCTGCCGAACGAAACCCCGCCTCTGTCACGCACACTGGGGACAGACAGCCGAGAGAGAGCGATCAAACGCTATCTTTTTAAGCGAAGATACTGGGGAGCTCCATGCCATAGTGAATGACTTGTGCTGCCACGACCGGAATACCGATTAGAGGCACCTAAGTGAGCCAGACTCCTCTGTGTCTACCTCCACAAACAGGCTGGTTTGGAGTACACCGTCCCCAGATCACGACGTCCCTCGCCATCAAGCTCACGCTCTCCCTGTTCACGTCGCCGTGACGCCGATCATGCGGCGATCGTTAGCGAGCTACTAATTGGAGGAACACATCCATGATCAGGCCGGTCGATTACATGTGGAGGAGGTCTAACGAAGACAGAAGCGACTCAGTTCGTTCTCCTCTCGGCGCAACTCCCACAATGCTTTGCAGTGACAGACGTCTGGCGAGGAAGTCAACGCTCCTCCGAGCTACAATCACGGTAATTAAGAAGGGAGTGGGGAAGAATCTAGAAAGCCCCCCCCGGTAAACTGTACCCAGCGCCTGGAATCATTCTTCGAATTGCATTAGTTGTCTCATAATCACCCGGAGGACAAGTAATTTAGCCATCTACGCCGTGATATGAGGTGTCAGTGCCTCAGCCATCATTTAAATGGTGGGGATCATTGATACAGAAGTCACAGAGGAGCCCGTGGGAGTCTAACCGTGACAAACAGAAAAATGCTGTGTACCGTGGCAGGGTTGGGGGGCGACAACCACAAAAGGGCCTTGATTTTGGAACTGGAATGTTTGGGTCGACATGCTAACAGCAGAACACAGACTCTATGATACTAAGACTAAGATCACCTAGAATCTATCTTCCACTTATATTTTTTAAGCACAGCATTATAATGTGTTTTGACTGTATTTTTTGTATACGCGCTTCCTTTAGCTTCTGATGTGGTAAGGGGAGAGGGGAACCGGAGTGTGGAACCCCAAGCAGTTAAATAAGGAATTTGTGGAGTGGGATTATCAATCTCCTGCCAGTGGTACATGGTTTGTGAACATATGATCACTAATGGCATTTTCTTTTTTTTCTTTTTTACAATGCTGCCTGTGTGTAGTTTGTTTTGTTTTGTGATGACATCGCTCAGGCTTGTCATCTTTCATTTTGATTCTGTGGAGTCATCAGAGACAGCCACTGCCCTTAAGTGCTGACTCACAGAGAGAGAAAGCGAGAGAGAGAGAGAGAGAGAGAGAGAGAGAGAGAGAGAGAGAGAGAGAGAGAGAGAGAGAGAGAGGCAGAAAGAGAGACAGAAAAGGAACAAAAACAAGAATAGAAGTTATTAGTTTGCTAAGAATTATCGGAAAGAAACGAGGAGTTAGAAAGTATCTCTTTGACCATATAGGTCAACACAAACACAAGTCATGAACACATAGACTTACACAGCACTGACCAACATACAGCAGAACATGGACATGCTTTGCTTGTGTATTTCATATGGATAGTATATTTTTTAATCAGTCATTAAGTCTACAGCAATGGATATGTCTTCCAGGTGCATAATACAATTTGTAATCACTAAACACCAGTTCCCAACCATCATTTTAATCATGAAAAAATGTGTCAGCCTCATAACAGGCCCAATTAGTTGCCTGGCAAACTCCCACGTGGGAATAGCCATATCAGTATATTTCATTCACTTGGAGATTCTCCCCAGGGAAATACTTAAGTACCTGTTGTGGAAACTGTGCCACAAAATAGATGGTATCACATTTTCCTGGGCGGCTTGAAGATTAGGCACTGGAGCTGAAAAACGTCCTGTTAAACCATGACTTGTTACAGAGAATTAGAAAGGGAAAACAACTCTTGACGAATGGTTTGTGTACATTCGACTACACGCACAGTCCTCGAACATTTTTGCATTCACTCTTCGGACACAAGTGCGCCCCCTTTTGGTTTAAATTAGTTTTCAGCACCTAGCGAGTGGACAGCTCCACATAGACCCACACATCACGTGCCACACACATGAACGTATGCGCGCCCGGGCAGGATGAGACGCTCATCCAACCTTTTCATCACGGACCATCTGATCATATATGACACTACCGCAGACGCGTTAACTATTGTTAATCACAATGTCAATTTATTGTCGTTGACCGCTGACCAGGAAATAGCCTTGTGAACACAGTAAATAGAAAAGATGATTTGACCGAAATGTATGCGGCAGTTTTAAATTGCTAAAGGAACATATGAGCAAAGTTTCACGCCACAACATTACAAGAAAAGGCTTCCTCGTCATTATCATAGGGTCTCACACAAAATAAATTATTCACAGACAGATACTTGGGTTGGCTGGCTGCAGTAGCCTACTTCAACACCCAAATTCCCTAACAAAATAGACAACAGTAAACAACAAGCTAGAGATATCTTAGAGGGATGCACTGTTTTTTTAGAAATGGAAAAAAGCACATTTGGACATAATTGGCTCTGATATTTGTGTGGACTTGGGTTTCAGTGCAGTGAACCCACCAAGTTGCCTGTGTCCACTGTCCACTGCCCTTTTCCCCCACATGCAGCTACAATCAAAAGCAAACTCGGATAAAGTGTCTTACAAAAACATTTCATTAAGAGTAAAATTCATATCAAGTATCCAATATTTTTGTATACCCTATCGATAATATATACCAAACCATTAATGAACACAAAGGGCTCACACATTTCTTTCAACTAAAAAATGTGATCTTAGCCTCTTTTTACCTCCCATTCCCCTCGTCGACATCCGTATGGGTTCTATTTGGATAGCTAGTTATTACAGGGGGCAAAATGTTCTGTTCTGTAAAAAAAAAACATAAGCTAAGTTATTATTGAAGAAATTAAGGTGAATCAAAATCAACCCGCATGCACCTTTGTAAATAAAAGTAAAGGCAGCGTTTAGCAGGCAGTCCTGTGGACGCGGCGCGTGCCGTGCCTTCATCTGACCGGACGGGACTCACCATTGAAGGATATAATCCGAAGATCATAAGTGAAAGCACGGGATACAGGACAGTCAACAAAACCCGCATACTGTCGGAAAGCCAGTTGCACTTCTCAGCTTGTTCACGCGCAGGTCTCACTGCGGGACCGTCACCGCGTCGCTGCTGGTATATGCCCGCCGTTCAGAGCTCTCCAAAGGAACAAGCGTGATAGATCCACATTCATTACACCGCTCCGGGGACTCTCTTGCGTGAAGACAATACAGAACACCGCTGTTTGGACACAACAGACATAGAAAAAAAGTTTCTGCCTGGAAGAAGACAGATCTAGACTGCAGGGGAGGTGCACAACGGATATGACATCATTTGGTGTGTCTTGATTATTTGAGGAAAACGTTTCATGATGTTGATCAGTGCCAAGACCTGCCACTCCCCTCACAGAACCCAATCTAGCTACACGCACACACACACACACACAAACACAATGAGTGGATACAGAATCAAATGCGTTTATTGAGGCTTGGTGATATGAGTGTAGGGTAGAAACATGAGACTGGATACTCTAAAAACACATCTACTCCCAGAGGAGTGTTGACCACACACCGCATCAACAAGTATCAGAATATAGACTATAAGAGTCCAACATGGCCAAAATCTGATTTGCAAATGCCTCTAGGGTACAACTGATTGTATGTGGCTGATGTAAACTACACTTGTTTCATCCAAAACACCTGTGAATGCTAACGCTCATTTCTCACAACACTAAAGGTGAAGTTGTTCGTCTGTCGCTGTCCTCTGGAGCGGAGAGCGAGGGTGATTTATTTACGCCGACGACGGGAGCGAAACTCGCGCACGCATCTGCCAATACCCCCACCTCCACTTACCCAGTGTATTCAACTGTTCACTCGTCCAGGCACGATTGAAAGAGCGGGGAGGGGTTGGCGTGCCTGGTGGGTAAATGTGTGTGTGAGGGGGAGGGCTCCGTTGCCTGTGGCCACCACAGTTGCGTCTGTTGCCGAGCGATGCTGGCCCGCGAGGGGAGTCTTCATGCCTCTGTTGCTGGGCTCGGAGGGTCGGGAGCCAGGAGAGGCTGCAGTGTGAGGGCCAGGGCGACACGGGGGTGGAGAGGTAGCCTCCGGTCCGGAGTGGAGACGCCGAGGAACATGGAAGACACTCGCAGTTCCACCCCACTCCACTCCACCTCTCCCCCCCCCCCCCCCCCCGCCATCTTCACCCTCTGCTAGTAATTTTCTCTCTCCAAAACCACATCAAGTCAGCTCTCACCCCCTTTAATGGACCTCCCCCACTATGTGTTCTGAAAATGAGTTCTGTTCCATAACTACACACATCTCGGTCTTCTTCAGATTTTCTCTCTTGTAATCTCGGTCTCTCTTTTCTCTCTCCCGCTGTCACCTTCTCTGGCTGTCTCTCCTGTGGCTTTGTTGAATCACAGGTAACAACTGTCTGGGTTGTTCAGGATGTTTAAGATGAAATAATGGTTGTTCAGTTTCATTCATTTCATGTTAAAAAAAAGAAAAGTGTGGGTGTTTGTGTGTGCAAATGAATGTGAGCGTGTGTGTGTTCGTCCATGCATGTCTTCGTGAGTGTGTCTGTGTGTGTGTGTTCGTCCATGCATGTGTGCGTGAGTGTGTCTGTGTGTGTGTGTTTGTCCATGCATGTGTGCGTAGCAGTGTGATGTTGTTCCCCTAGATCAGTGGTTCTCAAACCTGTCCTCAAGTACCCCCTGTCCTGCATGTTTTAGATGTTTCCCTGCTCCAACATACCAGATTTAAAAATAAATGGGTCTTTATCTAGCTCTGTAGAAGCCTGGTAACAAACATGCATTTGAATCAGGTGTGTTGGAGCAGGGAAACATCTAAAACATGCAGGACAGGTGGTACTTGAGGAACAGGTTTGAGAACCACTGCCCTAGATTATGCACTAAATTGCACACAATGACCAATTCGAATAGGTCAGGTCAAGAGGGGATGTTAATCATTTGATAATAATAATAATAATATTTCTGTGTGTTTTTTTAATTGAATTACAGATGGATAGCTAATGTTAATTTTTGGTGTACAAACACTTTTTCATATCTATATTGTAAATACATGTGATAAAATATATATATATATATATATATATTTTGGTTTGACCCATCGCGGGTTATCTGGATTCTCACATCTCCCTATTGTACTTTTCGACCTGACCTTCGGTTAGCAAGGTGAAAACTGTGGTAATGTTACACAACGTGATGTTATTCCAACATAAGTTTTGTTACCATGTGGACACCAAAAATGTAGGTTAACCTAAGGTACCTATTGTAGTTTGTGGGGACAGTGGTTGAGAAAGTTTCCATGTGCTCACGCTGGTGGCAAGAACTGGGAGTTGCACCAAGGGCTAACATATTTGATGTGTTGTCTCTTCGTGTGCAGGTATGTCTTTTATTTTGTCCATATTATGTTGTATATCATTTTATTTGTATTGTATAGTGTGCTGTTGTGCACTGAATGTGTGCACGCAGCACCTGTTATTTCGTTTTTGGTTCATTTGTTTCTTTTCGACCTGACCTTCGGTTAGCAAGGTGGCCAAGAGCTGGGAGTTGCACCAAGGGCTAACATATTTGATGTGTTGTCTCTTTGTGTGCAGTGTGCAGGCGAATAAAAAAGACTCCAACCAGCAGATCTTCAGTTGCGGCAGAGTCCTAATTGAAACTACACAACGCAGAACGAACCACGCTACATGTGAATGAGTGTGTCTGTGTGTGTGAGAGTGTGTGTGAGAGTGTGTGTGAGTGTGTGTGTGAGAGTGTGTGTGTGAGTGTGCAGGGTCCGGGGTGTCTCTAATGAGCAGACTGGGGACATGGTATCAGTGGTCTCAGAGCTCATCTTAGTGCACAGTAAGCACCACTCCTGTGACCGAACCATCCCACTGCAACCACTATAGGGAACCCCACCCTCCAGCTCCCTCTGTCCTGTGACCTCACGGCAAACACCACCCTCCACCTGCTCTCCATCCTTGAACCACATGCACCTCTCTCTCTTTCTCTTCCTCCATCTCTCTGTCACCTTTTCCTCTCTCCCTCTCTATACCTCTCTCTCTCCCTCTCTCTCTCTCCCTCTCTATCCCTCACTTTCTCTCTCTCACTCACCTATTTTTTTTTCTCCTTCGCCGGACTCGTTGCTCAGCAACATCAGCTGATAGTTTGCATGAGGAGGTAACTTTGTTTTGTTGTTATTGCTGCCAGTCTGAAGGAAAACGGTGAATTCTTGAAACACACTTGAAAGCAGCAATCTCTTTCACTCACTAATTACTGTCAGCTTTGGTGTTTAGGTCTGTGTGTTTTACAATGTGCGGTGCTGAAAGCAAATTAATTTCAAACCACCAATGTGATTGGCCTACCTTTCAAGAGTTATTTGAATAGGAAAAATTATTTTTATAATTGTGTATTCCTATTTAATTGTAGTAACGTTCAATCAGAGGGAATGAAAGGCTGTTGAGATGGTACACGAAGATGGGACACACTTTGAAGGTTGTGAAAGCTTTTGAGCCATTGTCAACGGAGAACAAACATGTCTTTACAGTAAACGTGATCGTGCCCGATCACGTTTGCAGCGTGGCTCTGGGTGAATGGGCGGGTGGCTCGGCAGATGCATGCCAGGCGGCTAAGCGGCTGTCTCCAGATTGAGTTTGAGTTTATCGCTGCGGCTACGTGGCTCTATGGCTCGCTCTGTGGGTCGGTCGGTCGGCGTAATGGGGTTGCAGCTTTTGTGAGTTTGCACGTGTTGGGTTTTATTGGTCGCTTGAGGATAGCATTTGCTGGATGTCATAGTAGGTCTATGTTATTATGATATAAACATGTAGGGTTAGGGTTACATGTATCTACACATCCATCACCAAACAGCAGTAGAGGTTTTCAACTGGGGAGGCCAAGCTGGGGCCAGTAGTATTGTTAGAGGGGCCAGTGACATGAAACATTATTGTTGTCCTAAAGCTTTCTTCACTGCATTGCAGGCATTACTAGGCAAAAGACCATGTTTGTAATTATTCCACAATGTATTTGCATTTCCCTTGCATTTTTACATTTGCATCACACAGTTTTGTGGTTTCTTGCAAAAAGAACATGATCACAAAAATGTATTGTGATAATTTCTTCAGCTTCTATGTTTAGGGGGGGCAAAAGGGGTTCCAACTTGTAGTCACAGGATCACTGGTCCCCCAACCCCCCCCCCCCCCTGCCCCCCTTTTGAACCATCCATGCAAAACAGAGCAGCAAAAACACACACACACGCACATCAAAGCAAACCAAAGACCCTAGATCGAAACTAATTTAAAAGAAAGATAAAAAAAAATGAAACTGAAAACGACAACATCAAAATGAAAGTATCTGCAGAGATGAAACGTCCCCCCTCCAGGAACTGCAGCGCCGCCTTCCTCCAGCCGGGCACCTCCGCCTCACCGTCCTTCGTTTCATTAGAACCCCCAGATGTGACAGTGGCATAGCAACCGTAACCATGTTCTGTTTTTTTTGTGGCTTCCGTTTTGGTGGAGATTACACGGAATGAGCCACGGTCCATTTCATGGGAGGTTGTCTGTCAATGCGAAACAAAATGGTGACTCATGCTTTCTTTTGCTCAGTGTCACACAACAAAATGTAAAGTATGTTCATATAGGTCCATTTTCTGTACCAATACACGTGTAAACATGTACACATATATATACAGTATTTACATATCAATTCAGTATGCATTGTGTGCAGGGACACCGCGAAGGTTTCTTTGCCCCCTTGGCTTATTTGTACTCCGACCGGGCCCCAAAATCCAAATCATACAGGAAAAGAGTTCTGCTTGGCTACCTGTCTGACCTAAGAACCAGCCTTATCTTCCCCCTGTTATGGTGCACCTGACTGTACATACAAGATATGGAGAATTTATATATGCACACTCAATGACAAGATACAATTTCTTCCTGCAATTTGACGACAACATCCAGCTTCAAAAGGAAAAGCCTAATTTGACAGAAGGGGCTACTATCAGTAATGCTGTCCTCTTCTAAACCCTCCTTGTGGCTTCCCTTCAACACACCACAGACACTGAGTCATCCACTATTTCTTTTGTTTCCTCACAGTGTTCCTCCTTCAGCTCCGCCACGACTTCCTCACTCAATGCCAACGCCACAACACCGTAGTATCGGTTTGCAAGCCGTGTTTTTATCAGCGCAAGGTGTCAGGTATGTGTGTGTGTGTGTGTCTGTGCGTGTGCAGGTTGCGGTCAGTGCCTATTCACAAAGGCCAGCTACTTTTTCCAAACCCATCCACGTAAAAATACCCCTGAAACATATAATTAAAATGTCAGCTTGGCAGCTTACGGTCAAACACTGTGGAATGGGCCATTCATCTTAACAGCTGAAGCATTCAGTCGCTTGCGGACCCCTCGTGTTTTAAATGTAATTCCCATTGTGAAATGCCTTCCGGCTTTTTCCAATGAAATGCACCCTTCACTCCCACCTCCTGTCTGCAGTACACTGAGACTTATTGAGCTGTTTAGTCTTCTGGCTCCAGTCCCAGACACCACAACTGAGGTGTTTATAGAAACGGCACACAACTGTACATTTCCCCCATAGATTTCTCACTTAATTATTGCTTCTTGAGGGAGTGTGAGGGGGGGGGGGGGGGCGGCATGCAATTTGAAAACAAACACGTTGTGTTAAGTGATTTGATGACTGCGGAAATGGAACACAACAGTTGTCATGTTCACGTTCGGATGTGAGTGAAATGAGGTGATTTTCCGTCCCGTGGGAATTCTCGGGCGTGGCGCTCTGCGGTCCCTCAGAGAGCTGTCTCTGTTCTCATCACGTCTGAACAGGGGAACAGATTCAGGGACGACAGGCTGTCATAAACGCGGCTCTTGCATTCAAGTCACATAGCGTCATCGCATGCTAAATACAGGATTGATTTTTCGATCCTATCCTTTTTTCTCCGCGACAAAACCACGTCTGTGAAGCGACGTCATCCCTATATAGTGGCGTGGCTAGTCCACATCAGCTCTGTGGTTAGGGTTAGGGTTATATGTTTAATGTACGCACCTTCCTGACAATGTAAATTCCTTGACTGTGCAAACTTTCATGGCGATTAAAACCCTTCTGATTCTGATTCTGGGAGGTGGATGGAAGGTGATTCCAAGCGAACCTTTCATGCGTGTAATGGTGCTTCCAAAACCTTTGGGACTCACTTATGAACTTTACGTTAGTGGGAATGTGGGAATATTCACCACGTTACGGACATCAGCATGCAAGGACTTTCTGTTTTATGTGTGATGGTGGCAGTATGTAGAGAGACAGGAAAGGCAGAGGAGGGAGATAGAGAGGGGATGACATTCAGTAAGTGACCTGGGCTGGGATCATACCCTGCAATATGGTATTAGTCTCAGTGATGTGTGTTCAAGGATTTATGGAAGTGATTTATATATTTTTTTAAACTAGCCCTCTGAGTACAAGGAAGGCGGTTCACAAGTAAAATATATTATTATTTTTAAAACGAAATGTTCAAGGTTATCCTTCTCTCTCATTTACTCAATTGTTCACAGACTCACTCACACACATACACACTCACACATACACACACGTACTCACACACACACACTTACACACACAGGTTTAAATCTACAAAGACACAGGATTCTAGAAAGATGGTGAGAGATAGAGACAGGTAGAGATAGAGATAGGTAGAGAGAGAGAGAAAGAGAGAGAGAGTGTGAGAGAGAGAGAACAAGAGAGACATATTAGGAGAGACATACTCACAGACATGTTATCAGTCAGAGGAAGAAACTCAGACACTGGTAATTGCCTAACTGTACAAACATAGATTTTTTTTCCAGGAAATTAATAATTTACAAAATCAATTCTGCTTTCCTTTAGAGATCTGTCAGTGGGCTGGACAGTACCTTCGCTATACTCCCACATTCTGCTGCAATTATCCCAGTCTGCATTATCCCAAAGTGCTTTCTGTTTTCAACAGACGTATAGCGAAAATTCAGAGGTAAATTGGCATAAAGGCGTTGTTATTTCTCTATACAGACGGCCTACCATTTAAAATCGCTCAAGGCAAGAAAAAAAAAGACGATGACATGAGTTCTCATTCCTGCATGTCCATCTCACAACTCTCAACTTACCCACAGTCATAAAGCATTCACCTCCATGTGTCATACCCAGCTGGGCATAAAAAGGTACTTTTCTAAACTGGGTTTAGCTGGTCTTGCTGCCAGCATGACCTCTCTTCTCATTGACTTGTTCTTCCTTTGTCCTTGGCTGGTAAACACAATCACTGCACTTCCTCCTTCCCCTGCCGCGTGGAGCATACCAGGTCTCGCTCTCCAGCGGCGTGCTAGGAGTCATTAGAGAGGAGGTCAGAGACGTCTGATGTCCCGCCCACGATCCATTCTGATGCTGTTCGAGTACCAGCGTCAGCGGGCTACGGCGGGAAAAGCAACAGGGCCGATTGAACTTGATTGAAATGAGGGTCTGTCTTTGATGCGCCGCGTCTGGGGCTTTGTTATGGCTCCCGGTGCAGCACGGTGTTGACAGTCTCTCAGGTTTCTGATGGGGGAAACCTTGGCTTGTGCCTCAGGGCTTGTTCAGCATCGTTTCGCCTGCCTCTCTGATCACTCGCCTTGCCGTTTTTTTTTTGTGAAATTTTATACAGAAAGATACCCTTGAAGTCCACCCGTGGAGTTTGAAAGACAAACGTGGAATGAGACCTATTCTTAAGGTGTTGGATTTTCCCCCCCGAGAATATAAATGTCTTCCTTCACGCAGGAATTATCAGGAGGGTTATTGTGTTCTCCAAAGTGGGTGAACAATGGTGTGCTCACAGAAGTGTGAACGATGTCAGACTGAAGACCGCACTGTGTAGAGCATGCATGCATGCATTAATGAGACTACGTTCCCCACATATTAAAAAGACTCGGAGCCTAACAAAAGTAGGTCTTTTCATCATTGTACTTTTGTTTTACCTTCACTAATCATCCACCAAAGTTTCATGAAACATATGCTCCACGCTCATTGAGTGGGCGAACTGCAACAAAATACAACCATCACATTATGACCACTTGACCAATATTGTGTAGGACCCCCCTTTTGCAGCCAATAAATCCCTGTCTCGTTGAGGCATGGACTCCTCTAGACCGTTGACCACTAGACCATCCCATAGATGCTCGACTGGTTTGAGAACAGGGCAATTTGGACACGTTGACGCTGTTGTGTTCCTCAAACCACTCCTGAACCATCTTTGCTTTGTGGCAGGGGGCATTATCCTGCTGAAAGATGTCACTGTTGCAACCGTTTCCATGAAGGGTGTACAGTATGGTCTTCAGCAATGCTTAGTGAGGTGGTACGTGTCAAACAACATCCACATTAACGGCTGGACCCAAAGTTTTCCAGCAGAACATCGGCCAAAGCATCACCCTGCCTCTGCCGGCTTTCCTGCTTCGAACACATCAACTTTAAGGACAAAATGTTCACTCTCTTCCCTAATGTGTCCCACCCACTGACAGGTGCCATGATAACGAGATAACTAATGTTACTCACTTCACCTGTCGGTGGCCATAATGTTGTGGCTGATTGGTGTACATGGGGCTGATTTTCTCTCTTCCTGTGGATAATAACTGTAGGCATACAGGTTGCGTAGACGTAAAATACATGGAATGAAACGTTTCTACTGAACAGGCTAAGTAGTGGCATACAGTATCAAGTATTATTTCCTTCCTTATCAACTCAGTTTCCTAGTCTTGTTGTTTAGTGCAGGGGGGAGGATGATGTTGATGACGTGCCACAGTAAATTCCGTGTTTGTATAACATACATGGCGAATAAACCGAATTCTGATTCTGATTCTGTGAAGCACCAAGGAGTACAATTTAATCAAAAGAAAGATCCTTTCCTGTCGAAGTTTGTATCTCTGAATAGGGCTTCAACTAATGCATGGCGATATGTGATGTGTGTGTGTCTCAGTCAGAAGTTTATGAAAGGACATTGTTCAACGGGAGATGAAAGAACATTGCAAAGTTTGGAAGGGATGGATAGTTGGGATGAAAGGCTCTCTTGAGGCCTCTAGCCGTCCAACAACCCTGCCCTTATCCCCAACACAACCAAGCTATTAGATTAGAAACATCGACCTGGACATGTCTACCTTCCACACACCTCACTGATGTGAAGAATGGTGACACTTCAGAGAAGCAAAAAAAAACAAAAGTATAACACTGTGATCAATATGAAGGACTATATCTTTGGCATACAAAATTGCGCTGCAAGGTTAGATTTAGTCGGTGTGAACCGTCCAAGATTTTGAGTTTGCTGGCTAAAAGCTGTGCGAGGCTACCATAAACGTGATCAATGTTCATCCCCGAAAAAATGATTATTTTTCATTTTCTTCTCATTCATCATAATGAACCTGACAACAGATTTCCCATCTCTATTACCAAGGCGCTATAGGCTACAGAGCCAGAATCCAACCTAAAGCCATTTCCCCTGTAGTTCTGTTTGTGCTGACCTAGCTGGTTCCCTGCATGGGTAATGTAGTGTTTGGGGTTGAGGAGTCGTGCATGCAGGGAAATATGACACATTGATCTGGATATTTGAAGCAGCATCTGTCACAAAGACCTAGCCCTCATTTGGATGATGCGAAGCATAAATAAGAAAAAGTACCTTTGTTTTTGTGCAAATCTCCAAATGTTCCGATGAATTTGATGAATCGACAAAAATGACATTAAAGCAGCCTTACGGTAGCACATGATACGTGGTCGAATGGCATGGCTGAGTAAACAGTGACCAGACGTGTTGATGGGTCAGGGTTTTCCCTGTATGTGATCACAGCCACAGCTCCTGTACAACACAGGCAGTAGACCTGCGTAAGTGCAGGATGAAAGGCTTCATTGCGAGGCGCTGTTGTCTCCTTCTCCTCTCCCCGTGGATCCCAAATCCTAAGGTACAAATCTTACTCTGATCCCCGAGGTGCCCCTCTCCCGAGCGAGAGAATTGAAATACGGTTTGGCAAAAAGGCATAAATGCATTCTCTTGTAGAATCAGTTCTTTTCCATCATAGGGCCATTTGCCATGTATGCTGCAAAAGAACGCGTTCGAGTGTATCGTGAGCCAGTCCAGGTAATTACATACATAGGCAGTGTGAAAACACAGTAATCAATCCTTGGTCATACAGTTTATGTTCTGGAACTGGAATGATTCAAACGTGTTACTCCTCAATTTCAAGGTGACGGATGTGAACTGGATTGGACGATATGGCTATTTGTCAAGGGAAAAGCCTTCAGGAAGGAAGGAGGGAAGTAAGGATGGAGGGAAGAAAGGAAGGAAGTAATTGGTATACCACAGTATCCCCTTCTCTTGTACAGTAGCATCCTTTGAGAGTACAAAGAACCTTGCAATGTCCACACATTTCTGACAAACACGATATTACATCAAAACAGCGGCACTGAACAGACAGTTCTCTTGTCATGAAGAGAGGGAATCTTGGATTTGAGGGTTTCCCATTTAAATGGCTGTTTCTCCTCATTCCTTTTGACAAAGAGCCAGGCGCAACAACAAAAAAAAGAAAAAAGAAATGAACAAAATTAGAGTCAGTGTGGTGAGGAATAAGTCCATTGTTACTCCTCCATAACCTCATCAATTCACTCAAGTGAATCTCTTCTGCTCTCTGCGGGACAGAAATATAAATTGAGTCTGCCTGGGCAGTTGGCTCTTTGATGCCACATGAATTCTGGTTGTCATTTGTTTTCAAGCGGTGAAGGAAGTAACAACGACTAATTAGAGGTATTTGATTTCTTTCTCTTCTTGTTCGGGGACGGCCCTTGTCGTGTCATGGCTCCACTCCGACTGTTTTGCTCATCAACTGATAGCAGGCCGTTTTAAATGCTGCTTCCACCCTTCCCTGTGAAAAAAATCACTACAAAGCACTAAAGCTGTCAATACTCCTTTAAATCTGACAGTCTTTCTAGCAGATGTACATGTTAAATTACTCAGGTCCACCATACGTTAGGCATCGTTCTATGGTTCACAATGGTTGCTCACGACAAAAATGTAAACCTTAAGAAATGGCCTTGTGCCTACTCTGTAGCCTTACATACAAAATATTCTAATTTCACGTAACCTTTAACAAACAACTGACACATTAGATTTACTGTTGTTTAGAATCCAGTTTTAATATTTAAATGAACCATAAAAAGCACATTGAAACATTTTCTCATTTTAGTTACAAAAATGGGTCATCTAAAGGACTTATCATTGCATTCACAGAAGGATTTGAACAGAGGATGTCTAACATTTAAGTATTTCTCTCTTAAAAAAATTCCCCACCCGAAATATATAAACTTAATTGTTTAACCAAGGTATATACAGGGCTTAACATCCTCGCATCTTAATGGTTATCAAGAAAGTTTGAGGTATACGACCAAAAACAAAACAAAAACAAAAAAAACGAAACAAAAGAAAATGGACAGAAAGAAAACCCCAAATAAAAACAAAACAAACAAAAAGAAACGACAAATAGAATTAAATAAAAGTAGAGAGAATGCTATGAATGCTCGTTACAAGCACAGGATGACAACATTAGTGGACTATGTTGTATTTGTGCTGGTGTGACTCTTCCAGTTTTTTTATGGTCAATGAGGGCAAAACTGCAAATAACCTTAGAGCGTTGGATAGTCAATATATACACAGGGGATAAATTATAATTGGGGAATCGTTTGAATGCTCATTTTATTTGCTTCATAACAGTTACACGGTATGTCACTGACAAAAATATCATAATTATGTATTTCTTTATTTATCAATTTCTTTAACTTATATATATATTTGTTACGAACATTGAATTTTAGGAGCAGGAAGCAGGTTCTGATACACATGCAAGTTTTGAAAGTGGATTCAGAAATAACAGTATTGTACAAAATAATAATTACAGTTTTTTTTATTATCAAAATACACCTTCTCTCTTAGCACCTCTTGTTTTTTTGTGTGTTTTTGAACAAGCACCATTGAAGTCATTTTTTTTTTACACAGCACCTGGAGAACCCAAAAAAGAGGTCTCTCTTTCTCACCTGTCAGACCTTCCTCCGGTTATCTCCGCCTCCCCCTTTTCTGCCACACCTTCCAATGTCCTTCACCTTCTCTCCATAACAGGGTTACGTCATGTGGTTCTAGCCCTACAAGGGCAACAAGTATTTTCCTGGGCAATACATACATACATACATGGCAAGACTTGTTCGCTACACCATTTATTTTTATTCAAAACTTGCATGTGGCATAGAAAGGGTGGGGGCTGGGGGATATGGTGGTTCCCAAAATGTCTTGACTTGACTTTCTTTGATTTTTCGGATTCCGCCAAGTTCTTTCCTTTTTTTTTTTCTTCCATTCTTTCTTTTCTTATTCTGTTTTAGCCAAGGAAGCAAACGGGGCCGACTTCAAATCCGAACTTCTGGTTGGCATCCCCAAAGTCATTGACCATGACGTCGATGATTGGAACCTGATCGATTTTGGGAGTGTTGATCTCAACCACCGTCTTTCCATAACCCTTCCTTGTCTGTTGGGAGAAAATGAAGATATAATCAGATACTATCAAACCTGCTGTCAACGTCATGCAAGAGGTCAACGTTATTCTGGAATATTACATTAGCTTTGACCAATCATGTAGTCAAATCGTTTTAACTATTTAGCATGCCTCTAGGCCAGGTCGTCATTGTAAATGAGCATTGGTTCTCAATTGACTTATCTGGTTAAATAAAGGTTTGATTATATTATAAATAAATACAACATTAAAAAACCATGGGCCTCCAACTTAAAGGTTGAGGTTTGAGAAACAAGTGAGCTTATACCATTAGGAAAACATAGCATTTTGCAAGTTCCTGAATTGCAACCCCAACGCAAAGGGAATGGCAGCGCATAATGAAAATTTCAGTCGGGCAGTATTGGGGGGCAGCTTCTCACCGCACAGCCGTCTGTTAGGGTCCTGATGTAAGGGTTGTTGTCGTACGACATCTCCTCGTCGTTGGCGCCCAGGAAATGCAGCGCCTTGCTGTGACTGTCGCTGGTGGCGTCGTGCCAGGCGACGGACTGGTGGCAGTTATAGGTGAAGTTCTGCCTGGCAGAGGCAGTCAGTAGTTTGAGGAAGGTCATCTGAACCATGTTTATTGAGTTGCCCTCAGCGTCCACGTACGACAGCTGCCAGAGAAGGAGGGAGAGAGGGAAGAATGGGGTATGTGACAAACGCAGTTTACCTTCAGGTTACTGAAGGCTCTTCAAACTCGTACTCAGGGCCGGCCCGACCCAATAAACAAATTAAACATTTGTTTAGGGCCCCGTACACTATTTTTGTTTAGGGCCCCCAAAACCTTAGGGCCGGCCCTGCTCATACTGTAGGAAGACATGGGGACACATTCGTTTTAAAATTATGGAGAAAAAGCGTCATTTGCTAAAATGTCATTTGTTTGAAAATAATTTGTCCGAACAGTTCTCGATACATGCGAAGTCAGCCATAAAGGAGCCATTTATATGGCCTGATCTTTAATCCTAATCATCTCCGCTTCCTGCCTTGTATACTGCCCCTACATCCTTGCGACATAAAATAGGAATACGATTGGTTCTGAGGCTGGAGGCCTCTGTCGCGAGCCACCACGGGTCACAAAGCTTTTTGAGTCTATTTATGGCCTGACAGGTTTTAAGAGCTCTGCGCTGTCTGATGTGAATGGCATAAGTAGGGAAAGAGTAGAGCAGCAAATGTCCTTTTAGACCAGCGCTGAGGCGACGGGCTTCCTGAGTGGAGAGGGTGAATACAGAAATGAGATGTGGGACCACTTACTATTTTACCACGCTTAAATTCACTGAACCACGAGCCTGGCACCTCCTTGAGCCATGAAGATATTCTGACCTGGGGGACAAAGCCAACAAGGTACTTGTGAAAAGAGGTAAAAAGAAAAAAGATAAACAGAGCGGAGATCAGAGCGGAGATCCCCGAAAAGAGCTACGCATAATATTGCACAGGAGAATGTGAAATACTGAATGGACACAACATCCTTCCGCAAATCTTTTTTTGTTACTCTTCGTCCAGCTCTGAATGTAGGCGGTGGAGATACATGTTTGAAGAAGAACGAATACAGTAGCATCTCTTGGCAGGTTCAGTGACAGTGGAATCGGACGAATCTGAACAAGAATGATTGTAAAAATGGCGTCAATCTACGTTCCGTGGGTGTAAAATGTCACTTACTCCACTGGATTCCTTATCGGGGTAGATGCAGGTTTCGCCCCCTGCGGTGAAGTTACAGTAGACTTTGAAGGAGTCTCCAGAACAGCCTTGGTTAGGATCAATCCAGTACTCGCCTGTAGAGAGAACAAATCACTAAAATCAAAATCAAAGTTCGACTAGGTTGTAAAATCCAAAGTCAAAGTCAATCCATTTAATTTGAAAAACCGTGTACACTGTTGAGAAACATAGATCTTTCCTCTGTTTATATGCAACACCTCGAACCCCAACCAATGATCATGTGAATATTAAAAACCTTCCTCGATTAAGTCTCCAACCTGTTTATCGAACACCATCACACACACACCTGAACCCCACATGCACCATCTAACCCCAACACCTTCACAACAACCAAAAGGCACCGCAGTCAAACGCATATTCAAATACAGCAGTAAACAACAGCAGATTTAGCTCTGTTCTGTCTATATACATGTATACACAGTGTCATTTCCCAGACCCTCCTTCTTCGGGTGCCTCCGACTCACCGTCGGGGAACTCGGGGTGGCAGAGCTGCAGGTCTTTGCAGGTCCTGGCAGGGTTGTTCTGGGTGCCCATGGGATACTTCATGCGCTCGATATCTTGTTTGAGGTTGTTGAGGGAGCCGAAGATGTCCTCCATGCCCTCCCCGTAGTCCATCACGGAGCCCGCTGCGTCTGACTGCATGTCGCTGGAGCGCCTCGTCTTCTTGGAGGACAGGATGGGCAGCGGCTGGATCACCTCGCCGGGGGGGCCCTGTGGAGCAGAGGGGAGCGCAAGAGAGATCAAGAGGGCTGTCATGTTTATTTGGATGTGTTTTAATCTGTCTTTCAGCAGGCAGGTTCATAAAGGACGCATTCTAAAGCCCAGGGATGATTGGAAGAGAAGTCTTTTGATAACTAGGGCGACTCATTTCTTGTGTATTCGTGGATATCCATGATGCTTGATCAGTGGTCTAGCTAAAGGCTGCGATGAAAGAGCGGTTCTTACAGGAGGACCAGGGGGGCCGATGGTACCAGTGTCTCCCTTCTGACCGGAAGGACCCTGGAGGGAGGACAGGTTGAGACATGTTAGACGTCTGTAGAACACTCTCTCTAGAACGCTCTCTCTAGGACACAGTAGAACACTCTCTCTGGAACGCTCTCTCTAGAACACTTTCTCTAGAACATTCTAGAATACTGTCTCTAGAACACTTTCCTTTTTCTGATGGTTCTAGCACCGTGAATGTAAACATGGACACGGTGAATCAAACTGTTCTGTCCCTAACTCATGCAAAGACTGGATGGAAGCCGGACTTACGCTTGAACCCTTGGATCCTTTGGGGCCTTGGGGACCCTGGAAGAAACGTCAGAGAAGCACAATCATCCACCAGCAAAGATCCGTTGTTTTGACAGGAAATTTGGATTAAAAGCGTTTCAATCAGATGGTGAAGGTGACATCTTACAGGCAAACCAGGAGGACCAGGCGGACCCAGAGGACCAGAGGATCCACCGATACCCTGTTAGGATGAAACATCAGTGAGTCACACACATAACCTCCAGACAGGGCGGATGATGTAGAGAGTGGGAGAGAAATCTGGAGACATTTGCGTAATCCAATACAGCGGTATAAACAGATGCTTTAGAGAGAACAGCAAGTCTCCTGGTGGCATGGCTGCAGCATCTGCAAATCGGTATATAAAACGTGAGGATGATAATAAACTAATGATGAGTTAAGACTGGACCATCTGCTACAACTGTACAAATAGTCCAGAATTCTACATTCTGAAATAACAACAGAAAGACCCACAGGCGTTTTACTTTTCAAATTCATACACAAAAAAATAAGCATTTATAAATCATTTAATTTGATTTAATCGTATGTTTAATCCATTTTATGGCCTTATTCCACCCGAGTGAGGGGACTCAAAAGGCCACACTTCTCCCAAATTGCACATTCACTCAATCTGCACTGTTTATTTAAAACTAGACGAAGCTCCTAATGTGGAGCCTTCATCAGGATGAGGTCATGAACTCGTTTGAGTGGTGCTCCACTTGTCTATTTCCCAGGGAGAAAAAAGGCGAGGCTTGGATTCAGTTGAGAGAAATAGAAAATTCAATGCTACGTTCGAGAGCCACCGTGTTATCTGTGTCACACAGAATGCCTTTTTCTAAAATAACACGTTATCAGATATACCCAGCGCTGACTTGCCCGGGTAAATGGAATGTCTAATCCGGCCTACGACAGCCCAGTGTGTTATGTATTACGTGTAACCCATATGAATAAAAAAAGAAAAATGCTCAATAGCAGAGTTTGCATTGGTACTGAACGCAACATTGAACCCATCACTGAACCCCCTTGCTGTGCAGGTACACAGTGAAGGTGTGCCGCGGACAACAACATGACCTGTGGGAACTGTGCACTTCCTGGTGAAGGGCGGAGAAGGTCTGAAAGATGGCAAGGTGATGAGATCATCGATCACTTACGCTGTCACCCTTTCCTCCAGGGGAGCCCTGAGGTCCTGGCAGCCCGCGGTCTCCCTTCTCTCCCTGCTCCCCAGGCGGGCCAATCAAACCAATAAGACCGGGGTGACCCTGGAGGAGACAAATACATACACACACACACGGTCATAAATATTGTAGCTTCGGAGAAGACAAACCCTGCTATCAGAGTGCAGCCGCAACAACAATGAAGTCAGAGCACAGTGTACGAGCCCTGGGTGATCGTTTGCAAGCATTATCATTGTAATGTCTCTTTTGAAGTTGCCAAAAGAATTCCTCTCAGAACACATCTGCCGCTCGGTACAATTCACCATTCAACAACTGTGATGACTGGAAAATGGGGACCATAACCAGTCCCATTTGTTTTGAAAGCATTAAAAAAAAACACCACAACGAGAGATGACATGTTGTGTGCTTTTAAGCCAATCTCTGTCAAGCCCCATCCTATATGTGTGGGTGGCTGCAGTAGAATACTGTACTTTATGGGTCATATTTACATAAATGCCACATTAAATCCTGAGGCTTTTAGAATAATATGGATCCTGGTTTTGACTTTCAGTATTCAGTCAAAAACAGACACACACTCCTTTGATTGAGCTCCTCTACATGGTTCCCTCTGAGGTCAGGTAGTGTATGTTATGTTTTTCTACCAATCAAACCTGCTTCCAGGTTCATGATGAGAGAGAGGGTGTCCTTGACCACAATCCAAAACTGGTTTTTGGTCGCAGAACGTTTTCCATGAGAGGTTAAAGCTTCTCTAACCTGTTTGAAATTGAAGAAATTAAATCAGCCAGCTTTTTGGGGCGAGAGAATTGAGTTGCCCTCACCTTTTCACCCTTAGAGCCAGGGTCACCTTTGAGCCCAGGCAGACCAGGAGGGCCCTAAAAATGAGAGGGGGACAAAAGTTCAAAATCGATTAACTCAAAAGAAGCGAAGGTTGAAAGGTAAACGGTGAGTGTGAGGAGAAATGATTTTAGAAAGAAGGAAGAAGGATCGAGAGAGAAAGAGAGAGAGAAAAGATAGAGAGAGATCTTGAGGGAGAGAAAACAAGAGAGAAAAACGACGGAACGCGAAAGAGATTGTGAGAGACAAAAAAACGAGGAGATAGAGAAACAGACGGTGAGAGAGAAAGAGAGAAAGAGAGAAAGAGAGAGAGAGACAGAAGGAGATAGTGAGTACTAAAAGAGAGAGTCGTTACTAACCATGGGCCCAGGTGGGCCATCTTGTCCAGGGGCTCCAGGAAGTCCTTGTTCACCCTGAGAGAAACCATCCAATTACAGGCAGCATTATAGCCCGCTGTAACTCTTATTACGTACTATTGATTTTCTGCACACAGCATGATGATTTATAACAGAAGTACCGCAAAAAAGTGTGTTCGAATAAACAACAGAAATGTAGAAAAGTACAAGCCAAATGGGAGTATTGATTATTCCATGAGTGCTGTTGTCATGCTTTAAAGGGGTTTTGGAGTATGTGTGTGTACGGGTGTGTGTGCGAGAGAGTGTGTGTGTGGGAATACGTGTGTGAGTAAGTGCGCGGGAGACTGTGTGTGTGTTACGTGTGTGTGCGTAAGTGTGTTTGTGCATGTGTGTGAACGTGAGTGTGTGCGTAATGTGATAAGATAAGCGCGGAAAATAAATGGTTCCTCTCAGCCTTACGACAGGGCCGGGGATCCCTCGCAGGCCTTCTGGCCCCTGCTTCCCCGACGGCCCCTGGGGGCCAACTGGGCCGGTCTTCCCTGGCGGGCCCTCAGCTCCCGCCTCGCCCTGTGCAGGAGGAAACAGGAGCGATCAGGACCACACCCATGCGGTAGCATGGGTGTGGTCCTCATGTCTGCATGTCTGGTTAGGGGTGCATGGCTTCCGGATTAGTTTTCCTGCTCGCATTCCCGTTCCGTGCTCGGGTAACTGTCGGACCAGGCGATACGACACCCGAGAAAAATTCTCCAGGGTATATACACAGTATATACACACATACTCTCACACGCACTTACACACATACCTACATACACTCACACACTCACACACACACACACACACACACACACACACACACACACACACACACACACACACACACACACACACACACACACACACGGTCACCGACTGGGCTAGGGATGTCTCCTGCTGTGTGATTTGGGTGTATTACCTTGGCGCCTTTTTCTCCCTGCCTGCCCTCTGCTCCGGCAGTTCCTGGGGGTCCCTGGGGAGGAGAGAGAGGACACGCTTCAGCACGGAGGTCTGGCCACCGGGTGAGTGGTTGGATGTGTTGCCGGGGGTGGACGACGACAAGAGAACTCGAGAGGGAGAGGGAGAGAGAGAGAGAGAGAGAGAGGAGGGAGGCAGAGAGGAGGGATGAGAGAGAGAGAGATAGAAAGAGAGGAAAATTGAGGCACAAGGAGAGAGCGAAAGAAGGAGAACAGAGGGAGAGAGAGAGACAGAGCGAGGGTTCGAGGGTGAGAGGGAGAGAGAGAGACAGAAAAGGGGAGGTAGAGAGGGAGGGAGGGAAAAGGGGGAAGGGATGTACGTAGGTATGCTGGTGTGTGCATTCGTTGTGACAGTTGCGCCAAGAATAATTCAGGGCAATCGTTACAATTGGTAACTGTGACACGCGTTCGTTTGACATCAATCTCACAAGCCTCTGAGTGTTGAACGCTGAACAGTTGTAGTGAAACATTTCAATTGCTGCTGAAGACTGATGGTGAAAAGAAACCAGCTTGGACAAAGACTGTAAAGGCTGGAAGATGTTCTAGCTGGGAGAAGAAAAATAAAAGAGGAAAAAAAAACTCACAGCAAAAGCTGCAGTCATGTGTGCAATAGCACTACAATATTTGCCGTGTTTTCTACATCTGTTATACAGCCTGAGCTACAACAAATCCATTCGGGTATTCACGTTCCGTAGTCATATTTTGACCCACTTTCGTGTTTTCCCTTGCTAATGAAACGTCCTTGGGACACACCGATTCAATCTCTGGAGATCTATGTGACGAGCAGTCTGATAAACGGGCCTTCAAATACTTTGTTCTGTTGGGACCCGCAGAGCAGCTCTGCCCATCCGTCCACACCAAGGTCTTCTGGGTCGTCTCCCTCCTTTGAGCAGCCTTTTCAGACTAACCCACTGCTCTCCTTCAAGCACAACACAAGTCTCTCCCTCCAAACCACTTTATATCAGGGGAGAGGAGGGTTTTTTTCCTGACCAGGTGAAGTAAATTGGCAAGGTTGTGTGCAGTGACTGGAAACCTGTGTTGGCTGACCAGAGCAGGCTTCGTCCCAGAGGTGCTTCTGAGGATTCTGAGAGAGTTGGTTTGAGGGGATGTTTTGAATGTGTTACACTGCAGGATATAATTTGGCCAAGATGTGATGGAATGACCTGATTAAGTGCTATGAACACATTTAAGAATATGTCGGTGTCGCCGTAGTCACATACTGTGTCATAGATGTGCTTGGAAATATTCTTATTAAGCCTATATAATATTTCTGACTGAAATTAAGCAAATGGTCATTTTCATGTCATCCCTTTACGTAAAGCACAATCAATAGGAAACCAAAGAAAATAAGACATAAACTAATACATACATCCAAATAGATTCAAATAGATTAATACATTGTGGGATGCCAAATTGATTTCCAGCACTGCCTGTTGAGTAGCAGAAATAAAGATTTCAGCATAATGTGAAATTGCCATGGGCAAAATGCTGAGGAAGCAGAAACACCCTTGACATTAAATGCAAAGCAACTCTTGGCTTGGTTTTATGTATTCAGGTCAGAAACCTGCCAGGGAGTAGCAAATATCACTCAAGCTTACTGTTCTTTTTTTTCTTTTGACGGGGAGAGGGGGGGGGGGTGGAGAGAGAAACAGATTAAAGAGCTAGGTTGATGAAATAGCCGTTTTCCTAAACATAATCCTCAAACCATTAGAAACCTGCATATGCTGATATGATATGCTAAATTCCTAGGATGTAAATTCCATCAAGTAAATTGCAAAAGCAATTGACAGTCAATGTGACTGGTTTGGCTATACGTATATTTATTTATAGAACTGTGCCATGAATCTATGGCTGGGATATGATCTCTGTTTAATTCCTGTTTCCCAGACATAAATTGAATATTTACGATTCTCGTTAAAAGCTACAAACTACACCTCACTGAAAATAATATTCCAGTATGATTCATGAACTCCACTCCATTCTATATTAGCCAGCTGGGAATTGTATTTTTACTTCACGCCATCGCAGGTAGTG
The DNA here is from genome assembly GCF_963692335.1 of Osmerus eperlanus. NCBI lineage: Eukaryota > Metazoa > Chordata > Actinopteri > Osmeriformes > Osmeridae > Osmerus > Osmerus eperlanus. Next base: position 6,596,871 of record NC_085032.1, on the reverse strand, counting down.
ACACATAATAACAGTAGATTTAGACCTTCAATTACAGTAGGACTGGTTCCATATTTCACATTTCACGTTAATACTTCATCTGGGGGCCTTGTTGCCTGTGGGTGCAGAGAGACCAAACAGCCAAATGATAGGTCCCAAATATCAGCCATCACATCTTGTGGCTCTGAGCATATCTCAGCAGATGAGTGTGCAGAGGGACTAGTCTCGAGAAGGTCCTGAGAATACCATGTCCTCGCTCTCTCTGTCGCCCTCGTCCCCCGGAGCCAGGAGGAAACGGCTTGGTCTTCCCATGGCTGTCACTCAAACCAGGCCAGATCAATAGTGTGTCAAGACAGCTATCTCTATCTCCTTCCCCTGCTAGACAGAGGTAAATTCATTTTGTGTGAGAACCTTTTTTTTGGGGGGGGGGGGCTTGTACATTTTCAATTTTACAGCAAAAATAAAAAGAAGAGAAGAAATATATATAAAAGACCTTAATTTGGAGTCAGATGGCTGAGCGTTTAGGGAATCGGGCTAGTAATCAGAAGGTTGCCGGTTCGATTCCCCACCAGGCAAATGATGTTGCGTCCTTGGGCAAGGCACTTCACCCTACTTGCCTCAGGGGGAATGTCCCTGTACTTACTGTAAGTCGCTCTGTATAAGAGCGTCTGCTAAATGACTAAATGTAAATTCTCAATGGATTTTGAAGTTTCTTTTACTTCCGTTTGCAGGCGGTTCCCTTATTTGACCTGTCGAATCTCATTGTTTTTCTCGACTACTTTTAAGGAAAACGAATAAGGGTGTATCTCCGGGGGCAGGCGGGTTGGGGACAGGGGACGGGTAATGGGGGGGGGGGGGTTGGGGGTTATGGAAGAGAGCGGCTCCTGCTAAATCGAGGAACCTGGGTCTCGCGAGGAGTCAAGACGAGAGCATGACTCTGTTATCAAGGTGGGGTGAGGTTGTGTCTCAGTTCAATGGGTTTCAACACAGACCCATTAACAATGGGTCATCAGCATTACAAAAAGGATATGGATCTCAGTCGGCCTGATTAATGCGGGAAACTTTGAATAGACCTTTATCCATTGTCTAACACCTACGGTATACGGCTCATTGTGCTCGGTCTCAATAGGAATAGATCTCATTTAAATCAGATGTGTGTGATCGTCTGAGACAAAGGTATGATCATCATTATGAGGGCGTATGGCCTCAAATAATTACTCCCATTTTCATGTCCATCTCTTGCAAGGAAAGCACCATCAATTCAATACAAAATGAAAACTCCAAGGCATAAACAAATATGATACAAATACAGAAATAAATCGAGGAGTGACGATTTCGACACTGCCTGTGGTGCAGCAGGAAGTCAGTTTTCAGCTTCATTTCAAATAGCTGTGGGTGATGGCTGAGGCAGAGCTAGGACTGTCGTAACGAAGGGGTGAGGGAGGGAGGGAAGGAGAGAAGGAGGGAGGGAGTGGGGGGGAGTGGGAGGGAGAGAGCGAGGGAGGGAAGGAGGGAGAGAGGGGGAATGGGGGGGAGAGAGGGAGGGAGAGAGGGAGAGACTAACTTACTCTCTTGCCAGGGGGTCCGGGCGGGCCGGCCTCTCCAGATGGACCAGGGGGCCCCTGAGATGAGAGAGAGAGAGAATTACTGTATATCAACTTTTTCGATTCCCTTTAGACAATAGTTAAATGTTTCCAACAGTATAACATTTATAAACATATTTGGTTCCAAAACAATAAACTCAAATCTGTGAAATGCTGAGCTCTACAGTTCAACATGGCAGAACAGAACTGTTTCCATCTTTCAACCAATTATCTCAAATGTAATTAGGAGCTGCATAAGCAAACATTTGATGAATGTAAAAAAAATGGTGTGAAATGCGTATACAACTTTGAGTGGGTGAAAATCTACAGAATCATTCAACTGTGTGATGGGTTTGTATTAAAACTCTCAACTGTTAAAAGAGAAAGAGAAGTATGTTTTCCCCTCAGAGCTAAACTTCACTGAGCCATTTCCAAACTTTATTACATTTTATTATATATTCCTACCACATTTTACACAAAACCTCTCTTGAAACCAACAAGACACACAAACACTAACTCGTTCTCCAAATATTTTCAATTCAAAAAGAGTTTTGAATTGAGAGGCCCAGTTTGTCCCATTTCTGTGAATCCCATTCCCTTTCATAAATGTTCATAAGCAATTCATAGACCCGTACAAAGGGTTGGTAAAGTTATTTGCCAGGGTTGCTTTAAATCACATTTTATGAACCTGTAAAAAGGACATGCTTATTCTTACAGTCGACCATGAAAGGGAAATATAATTATTTAATTCATTTACAACCCGAAATTATCCCCAGAAAAACACGATTCACTAAAATTCTACAGTAGGCAAAACATGACAGGTCATTATGTACTGCTGAGGTTAGGACTAACAAAGCTATCACCAGAACACAAACATGACAACAGAACGACCTGCTAGCATGGTTCCTAGCTTGTTTACTGGAAATAGCTGAATGATTTTATGTAGTTTGCACCAATGTAACCAACTTACAGTTTGACCAGATTCTCCATCTTCTCCCTTTTCTCCTGCTCCACCATCGGTACCCTGGGGCAGACACATACAGACATTAGATCAAGTCAGTGGAAAAATAACAATAACGTATTCATTTAGGACATGCTTTTATCCAAAGCAATGTACAGGGGGAATTTGAACCTGCAACTTTTTGATCTGGAGTCAAATGCGCCACAGAGTCAAACATACTGTGAATACATGGTTTATATCATTACGTATCCTTGTCACTCAATCCTGTTGTTAATTCATGTAGTCTACTTTACAGTGCCATGTGAAAGCAGGAATAGCACCGGCAGAAGGTGTTCAAGCTGGGCATACTCACAGCAACACCAGCCTCACCAGGCGGGCCAGGGTCTCCAGGGAAACCAACAGGTCCCTGCAGAGTGGACAGAGAACACACACACGTCAGTGAACTCCAACCTGATTGGGTGATAGGTTTTGTGTGTGATGAGTGTTGATACGTGTTGAAGGGTGAGAGCAGGTGAGGGAAAACTGGTTGACATGGGGATCGCCATGGTGATCTTCGCTGTCGACAAAATAAACCTACCCCAAGCAACATTTCATTTGAAATTACATTTCCATGAAATAATTATTGTGTGTTGTCATGGCAGAATCACAACGTAGATTCCAAACACATGATATGATTATCTACTCAAAAAACCTTATGGTTATGACACGTCTGTTTTCAAATTGATTCTGAACTGCGTCTTCTCTACAAACGTCTGATCCATGATTGATGAATATTCAGAATTTGCTTCTCCAGCGTTCTCTATCTTTGTAGTGTGCGTACGTGCTTGTGTGTGTGTGTGCGTTTGCCTGTGTGTGTAAGCGGGATTGTGTTTGTCTGAGTGTTTGATCATGTGTACGTCTGAAGGAACGTACAGGGTTTCCCTTGGGGCCGTCATCTCCAGGGGGTCCTTTGGCCCCGGCGGGACCAGCGGCTCCAGATGGCCCCGCCTCTCCCTTGTCTCCTCGCTCGCCCTTAGGTCCCTGGAGAACAGCGAGACACACACTTCATAGAGACACACACTTCGTAGAGACACACACTTCGTAGAGACGCACACTTCGTAGAGACACACACTTCGTAGAGACACACACTTCATAGAGACACACACTTCGTAGAGACACACACTTCATAGAGACACACACTTCATAGAGACACTCACTTCATAGAGATACTCACTTCATAGAGACACACATTTCAAAGAGACACACATTTCATAGAGACACACACTTCGTAGAGACACACACTTCATAGAGACACTCACTTCATAGAAACACACACTTCATAGAGACACACACTTCGTAGAGACACACACTTCACAGAGACACACACTTCATAGAGACACACACTTCATAGAAACACACACTTCATAGAGACACACACTTCGTAGAGACACTCACTTTATGGAGACACTCGGACACTCATGTTACACAGCCATTCATGTTATAGACACTCGTTTTATAGACACACTCACGTTTTAGAGACACTCATGCTATAGAGACACTTATGTTACTTATTCACTCTCGACCTAGTCAATGTGCACTACAAAATGGGACACAGTCGGCCATCTTTAGATGAGCTGTTGTTGAGACGATGATGAAGTACCCTACCACTGTGTGTGTGTGTGTGTGTGTCCCCTGTGTGCTTGTCTGGACTCACCCCAGTTCCAGGCTCTCCCGGAGACCCAGGGTTCCCAGCCTCTCCATTCTCACCCTGTGGACAGACACTTCATCTTAACATCTTCGACAGAAACAAACGCCACAGGTGCTCCTTTTTAAGAATTCATTCCCAAACATTTATAACGCACTCTACATTCAGCTGAATCTCAGAGTGCATGGTTTCATACAGTGGACGCGCACTTCCGTGTTTCTTATTCCTGTGTCATTCCAGCATCAGGGGCGGCACATTAAGATTGAATGTCTGTGTCGGGCGCCAAATGGCAGCGAAACGTAGCCGTGTTGGAACGGTTGTAAAACTGGCGTTAATAGTGTCAGAACTGTAGGGCAAAAGGCATGGGATGAAACGAAGGATCTTATGGAGATGGGGGAGGGAGGGAGCAATGGAAGTAGGGGAGGAAGAAGAGCCGGAAGGAGGGAGGTGGGAGTGTGGTAGTACTGAGTACTAGTTGTGTTTCAGCCCTAGAGAGAGACCGACATTGGCATTTCAAGGCAGCAGGTTACTCTGTGAGGGGGCTCACGTTCTCACCTTCTCACCCACGCCTCCCATGGCCCCGACGCCACCAGGAGGACCTTGGGCGCCCTGGCAGGAAGATAAGAAGAGAGACGAGTCATTCCTCGGTCTCTCTGGAGAGACACTATCGTCACATCTGGTACTAGAGCAAGGTAGAGTGGAATTATTTCACTTTGCTATTGTCGTCTACAATGTTCATGTATTGGCAAAACGGTATTTCCGTGTGAGTGGAGGGTGAAGTCTGTGTTGACGGGTGACACGTACGTCAGCTCCACTAGGACCCTGGGGACCCCTGGGCCCGGGCGGACCTGGAGGGCCCTGTGAAGAAGAAACAGAGAGTTCATGGGTCAGGCAGGAAGTGATCTTGTTGAATCTTATGGGAAGTTAGACTGGAATGGGCGTGTGTGGTCAGCTCACCATGGGCCCGACATCACCGTTCTCCCCCTTCTCACCAGGAGGCCCTGGAAGCCCCTGGAACGAGACAAAAACAAACATATGGAGACTTATGAGGTGCTTGAGACACACTTTACTGTAAAATACGGATTGAGGGAGATAGTGCCACTGTGGTGGACTGGATATGTGGTGATTAAGGAGCGGTAATGAACACAGCATAACAGATGATCAAGGGCAGAGAAGCAGACACAGAATAACAGGGGATCAGATTAAATGTAGTCTTCCGAGATATAATGATATATTTACGCTCCTACAGGTATTCATCCCACAGGTGTCCGTCAAATGAAAGGAGACACTGTCCTGTGTCATCTCCAATGAAACTTAACGTCCTTCCATACAACCGAATTTGAACCAATCCCGATCCGATTCCGCCCACAGCAGAAAGGATTTGGCCTTAGTGGGCGCACACGAACCACTAGAGAAGCTCAAATGACCGGCCGCGACCCTCTCTCATCTCCTGTCCAGGTTTATAATGACACCCAGAAGGGACCTGACCAACCTGTTCTGGTTTGTTGGCGCTGCTACAAGGAAGAGTGAAAGGATGAAGTTGTATCTGCTTGTGAGTCTAGACATGGACGCCCCCCACTCAACCCCTGCTCGCGGGACCAACCTTATATATACGTTTGGTCCCTGACATTTCCTCCTAATTGCCATGGCGATGTAAAGCTTGGGCTCCGACCCTATTCAGAAACGGTTGCCACGGGAGCGAGGTGGGAGGACATGAAGGATCTCGTTCCCTCTGCTATTTACCCGCTGACACACAAGTTATCTTCCTCAAATACCCGCTTGTCTCTGAAAAGGTAAAGTTTGTGTGTGGGCATGTGTTTGTGATTGGGTGTGTGCGTTTCTGTCCGTGAGAGTGTGTGTTTGTGTGTGTGTGAAAGTGTGAGAATGTGCGTGCCTGTGTTTGTGTGAGTGTGTTTGTTTTTGTGTGCATTTGTGTTTTTGTGTGTGTGTGTGTGAGTGAATGTGTGTGTGTGTGCTTGTGTGATTGAGTGTGTATGTGTGTTTGTGCGATAGTGAGTGTGTGTGTGTGTCTCAGCACGCTGTTTCTTCCCCATGGTGTAGACTCCCATCAGAGAGCAGGTCTCAGGAGTCAGAGATCATTAGCAGGAACACTAATTATGCTCCATGGTAAACTGGCTTGTCATCAGACAAGGTCAGTCTATGCAATTAACGAAATTGCGCTGGAAGTACATTACGTTGCAATTAAAAGTCAATTGGATTGAGTTTACTCAGAGAAGGATCGCAACGCGATACGGCCAGCAGTCTTCCGTATAATTTTATCAAGACAATGACACAGGTTGAACATGAATGTTCCAGAATGGACTTTGTTCCACAGACATCCGCCTCCCTCATACAAAGCACCGCAGCTTGGTTTTTTTTGAAGGCTTGCCACTTTGTCAGTGCGAAACAGACAAAGTCATAATGGAAAGACATTAACCACCTGAACCTACAGCTGGCTAAAAGGAAAAAATGAAGGGTAGGATATGAACCTGGAATATTTCAAAGTGAATAATTTGTTCCTGTCTGTTAACGATAATGACCAAAATGGCCAGTGGCCAGAGAGTAGGGCCGTGGCCCTTGTTACCAGAGAAGTTCAATTGCCGGTCAGAACACAATGCATGACAGACATGCTGTAATTAGGGGTTGGCAAAGGAAGTGAACCCAGAATGGGCCTGATTTCTATCACTGAAACGAGATGGATGTGTGTGTGGTGAGGGTGAACCGTGTGTGTGTGTGTTTATGGTTGTGTGTGCGTGTGTATGTATGTGTATGGTTGTTTGTAGGTTGCGTGTGTGCGTTTGTATGGTTGCGTGGGTGTGTTTGTGGGGAGGGGGGTTACGCACCTGCAGACCGATAGGACCAGGTGGACCTGGGAACCCTCTGGCTCCTTCATCTCCCTTCTGGCCAAACATTCCCTGCTGGCCTCTGGGCCCGGGCTCTCCATCGCCCCCCTGAGGATGGAGGAGGACATGTCAGGACGACTGAACCAAACAGCTGGTGGTCAAGGATGGCAGACAAATGGAGAGATGATGGAGAGATGATGGAGAGATGGTGGAGAGATGAAGGAGAGATGGTGGATGGATGATGGAAAGATGATGGAGAGATGATGGAGAGATGGTGGAGAGATGGTGGAGAGATGAAGGAGAGATGGTGGATGGATGATGGAAAGATGATGGAGAGATGGTGGAGAGATGATGGAGAGATGGTGGATGGATGATGGATGGATGATGGATAGATGATGGATAGATGATGGATAGATGATGGATAGATGATGGATGGATGATGGAGAGATGATGGATAGATGATGGATAGATGATGGATAGATGATGGATAGATGATGGAGAGATGATGGAGAGATGATGGACAGATGATGGAGAGTTGATGGATCCATGATGGATAGATGATGGAGAGATGATGGATAGATGATGGAGAGATGATGGATAGATGACAGATAGATGATGGATAGATGATGGAGAGATGGTTGATGGATGAAGGATAGATGATGGAGAGATGGTGGAGGGATGATTGAGGGATGATGGATAGAAGAAGGATAGATGATGGAGAGATGTTAGACTCACAGCAGGTCCAGGAGCTCCGATTGGGCCTTGAAGACCAGCTGGTCCTGGAGGACCCTGGAACACAGATAAGATAACAGGTGAGATAACAGGTGAGAAAACAGGTGAGATAACACGGGCGAGATAACAGGTGAGATAACAGGTGAGATAACACCGGCGAGATAACAGGTGAGATAACACGGGCAAGATAACAGCTGAGATAACAGGTGAGATAACAGGTGAGATAACACGGGCGAGATAACAAGTGAGATAACAGCTGAGATAACACGGGCGAGATAACAGGTGAGATAACAGGTGAGATAACATGGGCGAGATAACACACGTACAATAACACAGGTAAGCGAGAGGTTGAAAGAGAGAAAGGATCATAAAATGAACACACCTGTTCTCCCTTGTCTGCTTTGCTTCCCTTCTGACCAGGTTCACCGACCTCTCCCTGAAAAATAAAGACACGCACACACGCACACATATGTAAGGACAAGTCTATGTGCAACCAGGGGGACATAGGGTGGCACTATTGAAGCACTATAGATACTCCTAATCATAACCTTAAGGGCTGTGATGACTTGGTGACATTTAAAAGCGACGACAACAGCATTTCACATTTAATATCTCTCTCCTAATTAGGTTTTGTTGGTAAGCTGGAATACAATATTGGATAAGCTGCAAAAAGGGATAGAAAGGCATATTTGCTGTGCAGATGGCCTGGGTGTGAATCCAGAGATTAAGATTGATTGCTTTTCAGGTTTTAGAGGCAAACGTTTGCTTAGATGCGGGCCTGGTGAAGGAGATGAGCTGGGGCAGGAGGACACCAGAGGGACTCACCTTGTCCCCGTCCTCTCCAGGTGGGCCCTGGGGTCCAGCAGGGCCCGGCAGACCCACCGGACCCTGGATGCCATCACGGCCCGCCGGCCCCAGGGGACCCTTCTCTCCCTGGACACAGACGACACAAAAACACCCGTGAGAACAGCACGGAGGAGAGACACACCTTCATCACCTCTCTCGACCAGCAATGGACAGAGGGAGGGAGGAGAGATGGACAGAGGGAGGGAGGGGAGATGGACAGAGGGAGGGAGGAGGTGAGGGGACACAGAGGGAGGGAGGGGAGATGGACAGAGGGAGGGAGGGGGTGAGGGGTACTTACGGGCGCTCCTTTCTCTCCAGCAGGCCCCGGGGGGCCCTGGGGGCCAGTCCTACCGGACAAGCCGATTGGTCCTGCAGTTCCAGCAGCTCCTCTTTCACCGGGGGAACCCTGTGTGTGTGTGAGCAAGTGTGTGTGTGTGTATGTGTCAGCAAATGCATGAGTGCGTGAGCGTGAGTATATATTTGAAAGGAGGAGAAAGTTTGGAAGAACCGATGAGCTCACATAAAAGAATCGTCAAATACGGCGGTTTTGGTTCGACCACATCTACTGCAACACTCTGGCGGCCCCGTCGTTCAATTGAAAACACGCGTCATAGATGCAAACGTTCCTTTTAGGATATTTACAAAACTACCTTCGCCTCTGATGTTCACCGCTAATGGGTCTGGGAGGAAAAAGGAAAAACTCTTTGAGTGTAAAACACAAAAGCTCGTCTTTCGACGCGGCATATTTCGTACATCTTTTCCTGCACTTCTGGGCTGCCTTTAGCCGTGACACTTGGGTCCTACTTCAAAAACCACTCTTGCTCGTTCGCTAGCTGGGCAGGCCTCGTCTTAATACATTATGGGAGAAGGGAGAGCTAGGGGAGCAGAAAGCCTTAATCCGGACCCGAGTGATGTGATTACTGAGAGAAGCCAAAGCTCTCCGGGGCTTGGGACATGCCAGCTCATCCAGCGAGAGCCCGACACCCCCTGACGGAGACCTGTTGTTCAGTTTGCGCGGCGGAACAATGCCACTTCCTCTGCTTTCTGACAAGACCGAGCGGATCTTGGGAGAGCTCGCCGGATGACGGGAACAGGCTCGCTGAGGGCTGCGTATAGTCACACAGGCGGCGCGTGAGCAGGGCGCCCGGGGTGAGTCGCTGCGTGGACACGCTCTCGTTAACCCGGGTTGAGGCGGGGGGGGGGGGGGGGGCGGAGAGGGTGGAGGGAGGCGATGGGGGTGAGGGGAGGGGAGGCTAAGGGGGAGGAGAGGACGGGTGGAGGGTTGTGTGTGACGGCCTCGGTTCCCAGGCGGCGGGTGGCGGGGGGTAAACAATCAGAATCCTAGACCAATCTACCTAGTGCATGATTGCTCCGATGATGAAACTCTGTGCGCTAAGTGATTGAAGTGTGGTGAACGGTGACTGCAGTCATTTCTTAGTAATAAAAAAAACGAAACCGAAGGACTGTAAGGCAGTTAGGATGGTAATGAGACACACACCTTGGGAACACAGATTCATCAGCAGTCAAGTTGAATTCATATCTTACCTATACACACAATAGTTTTACCATACGTCTGAGTTCTATAGAGGTATTCATTTGATTACCTTTATATATTTGACACTGGGCTTCACTAAAAAGAAATGATTAAGTAAGTATTCCATAATAAAATCAACAGCTGATCCACAGTCACTGTGTACATACTAAATTACTCTCTAAATTGAGAGATACAAGCCAAATGTTTTATCTTAAAAGGCTTCTGCGGCACATTTACTTTGTCATCTTACGTTCAAAAGCAATTACCTGGACCCGAGCCTGCACTCTTAGAGGAAGTTAGTTTTGAGAAACTGAAGGCTGCTGTCTTCTGTTCAAACTGCCCTCTAGAGATTCAGGTCTACATTGGTGATGAGGTAACCATGCCAATGAGGTAACCATGCCAATGAGGTAACCATGACGGTGAGGCACTCACCACTGGGCCAGGGGGACCCTGGGGGCCTTCTCCTCCCTTCAGGCCAGCGGGACCCTGGAACAACACAACATAGACATGCACGGTTACTCATTCAAACAGCTCACCCAGAAAAACACACAGTCCTCTTGTCTGAAGAACACGCGCCATAGTTGTCAGGGGAGTCTTTCACAAGTGACATGACCGCTTCAACGATCTTCTTCTTTTTTTTTTCTCAGAACATAGACATGCATGGGCCGCGTGCGCGACGCAGATGGATGATCTTCGGAGATCATTGGAAACCACTAGAACAGAGTGGGTCTGCCCAGGCCGTAGTGCAAAGAGCCTGGCGGAAGCTGCTCAGTTTCCAGCCCCCTCAGCAGGCGTCTGCTAAAGATGCTGGGAAATTGGTCTGAGAGCTCTCCTGTCGGCTGAAGAGACTTGAGATGGGTCACGGTCGAACTCAGAGATCTTCATACACTGAGACAGCTTACTTAACACTTACAGGGGGGGGGCTTATGCAATGCAAGTAAGAGTACGTGAGCGAAATAAAAGTCGCAGCTCTAAAGCGCTGGGGTTGCATCAGGACTCCCGAATCGCCTGGACAACCGTGCCTGTTTGTTCTATACTTCTCCTGTGATTACAATGCATCAATGTTGACCTTGTTTGAGAGGAACTCTTGTTTCGGAAAGCTGATTGGCTGGTTTTAGGGGTACGAGTACAGACGTTTTTGGACAGGAGAAGAGAGAAGGAGAGGGGGAGGTGAGGGTAGAGAGAGGGAGAGGTTGAGGGTAGAGAGAGGGTGAGGTTGAGGGGAGACAGGGGAGGGACGTGAGGTAGAGGGGGAGGGAGGAGAGAGGGGGAGGGTAGACAGAGGGTGAGGCGAGATGAGGGGAGAGAGAAAGAGAGGGAGGGAGGGAGATGGATGGTGAGGGTCGAGAGAAGGAGAAGATGGAGGTGACGGGGGAGAGAGGGTGAGGTGAGGGGGGAGAGAGGGTGAGGTGAGGGGGTGAGAGAGGGAGAGGCTGAGGTGAGAGCAAGGTTGCTTGTTTGTTGATCTTGTCTCGGAGCAGGTATTTACTGGCCCATATTTCCCCCTCAGGCACTCTCTCATCAAATGTGCAGTAAAATAGAAGTGCTGAAATAAAGTCTGCAGGCATGTGTGTGTATGTGTGTGTTTATGTGTGTACTGTACAACCCAGTAGAGTTGATTTGTGTAATGCATCATGTATCATTCTTTTCGTGGGTATGTGTGTGTGCGTGTGCGTGTCTGCCATGCATTGGCAAGGGATTGTGGATATGACCGGAGTGTGCAACTGTGCGGTGTGTGCATGTCTGAGTGTAGTGTGTGTGTCTGTGTCTGACTGCGTGTGGTGTCTGGGTGTGTGTCTGAGAGTATTTTGTGTGTGTACGTGTGTGTGTGAGTGTGTGTGTGTGTGTGTGCGTGTAAGCAGTTCCCTAAGGCCCAGCACACATGGCAGTCTCAGTAATGAGTCTCTTGGTGCGCTGTGTGCAGGAGTAAATTACACCAGTAGAAAACAATCAGTTCTCGTGTTGCCTGCAGAGGCTGACCTTGGATGCTACAACATACACCCTCACAATTTAGCTCCACTCGCCAAATTGGCAACATTTACTTTTTAATTATTAATTGAATAAATAATGCAAACAATATAAAAAAAAACCTAATATATCTCCCTCAAAAGTGCTTGTTGAAAAAGTCCTTGGGTTGAACCTGAATCCCGGCCTGCAATTTGTTTCCACTGAAGTAGGTGACCATGATGCATTGCGGCATTAAAAGACTGGTTTCAGCCGCGCAAAACTATTCCATGCCTGTTCATTTGTAAGACGTCACTTTGAATTTCCCCACAGCGGGCTGATTGGTCGGAGGAACTCATATTTGATGGGGTGAACACTTCTGGAAAGGTCCTGGTTCATTTGCAGTGAGTGGATCTTCTGGACATGGAGACCGGGGGGGTGGAACCTTTGAAAGACACGTGTTGGTGCTGGTGGGGCGGTTCTTACCGTTGCTCCAGGAAGTCCTCTCTCTCCTGGGAACCCTCTGAGCCCGGCTGGGCCATCCTTCCCTGCTGCTCCCTGAGGGCCTGGGTCTCCCTGAGGAGAAACACACAAGAGGAGTTAAGTCCCAGTGCACCCCCATACCGCTACGTACACATAAACACATCCAGTACTGCACCTCAGCTGTTACCACTAAGGTACCATGCCCAACATGGCTAAATAACTTCTGTCTCATGTTGTATTTTTGATATTTTCTTTACTGTATATTCTTCCAAATGTCACATAAACATGTTCTGTTTTTTTAATAATTGGATTAGGACTGGCAACCATCATTATTTCAAGGAAATTATTTACATCAGTGTCCTGGCTCTCTCCTGCCCAGAGATCGTCAATGATCGTCACGGCAAATGAGGCCAATGAGCAACACCCACTATTTTGTTTTTGCTGTAATTTCCACTAGAGAGAATGGCACTGAATTTCAAAAGCAGACCCCGCAAAAAAATTCAATTAGTCAGGAATAATTAAAATCCCCCCCAGGGGGAGAACGGTTCGCTGCGGGACTATAAAGTAAACACAAACAGAGCTAGTAACTACAGCATCGCTGCCTGGTGCTGTAGCTCTGTGGAGGTTAGCATTAAAAGTTACCCTGATTATACTCACTAGAGACAACCAATTATGACACAACAACACATACTGCTACACTGGCATGCAATTTCGTTTTTTGACATAATGAAAGGAAAAACAATGGGAGTTTGCAGCATAACTTCAAAGTGCAAGCCTTTCCCCTCCCCCTTGTATAAGCAGTCTAGTCTTTATCTGCTAACTCTGAGGCAGAAAAAGTAGGCTCCGGTAGTATAAGAGGATTTAGGCTTCTCTGCCAAGACATTCCCAGAGCTGTCCCTGGAATATTGATGAGGAAACCCCAGACAGGGAGCCGAGGTGGGCTGTGAGTGGCAGAGGGTTTGGAGGTAGCAGATGGACCTGATTAAACTGTCTCCTTTCCGAGGAGAGTGAGAAAATGAGAGTCGGAGACAGGGAGGGCTTTGGGGAGGAGGGGGTGGTGTTGGCCTTGGGGCTTTGGAGACCTATTTTGAATAAGACCGTCCTTCTTCAAAATGGCCACTGTCTGCTTTTAATAGGCAATGATATGGCCAGCCAGGGAGGGAACTAACTCCCCTTCGCTCATGTTCCCAAACCCTGGGTAGTTTCGCCGTCTGGCTGACAAAACACCACAAGGAGGAGGAAGTCAATCATCGGGTCATTCTGGGACAACCGTCGTGTATTTTGTGTTTGTCTTGGCTCGGCGTTCATTTGTGCTCGTTAGACACAACAGAAGAAGAGTTCAGAGGTGTCCTTCTAGATACCGACCCCAGGACAGACAGCTCTGACCGCCTGACAGCCATCTCCACCCCAACCCAAACATTTTAGGAAGACAATTATATTTAACGGATCCTCAGGTAAAGCTATCCCAGCCACACTTGAAAACAAACCCACGCCCCTGGTCGCCAGCCCCTCCCAGACGGCTGGTTCTCACCTTGGCTCCCTCCTTGCCAGCAGCTCCAGGTAGACCCTGTTCTCCAGGTGGGCCTGGGGGCCCGGGGTGACCTCTCTCTCCCACTGGGCCGGTCTCTCCGGTGGGACCCTGTCAGGGGTATCATCGGTAACCGACATCAGTCACACGGCCCTAAAGGTGCCTGGGCTGTTTCTACGTGAATACCAGGGGTATTCTGATTGGTGGATCGCTGAATACTTTGGCCGCTGATTGGTGGAGAGCTGGGGAGAGGGATACTCACCTGAGGGCCAACCACGCCTCCTGGTCCAGGTGGGCCTGTCTTCCCTTGGAACCCCTGCAGGACACAACACCTGAGTCAGACTGGAACCTGATTGGAAGATACATCCATGTGACACACACTCACACGAATGCTCATGCCTTCTTCTGATTGGTCTTTTCCATCCACTAGTTTAAATAGGCTGATGGTTTGAGAGTTAGCATTGTGTGCATTTACGTGGGCCAGGATCCTTTAAGTGGACTGTTTTAATGGGTGGATGGAAAGTCATGTGAATAGGGAAAACCGTTGCTATTTTGCTTTACAAACCCTAACTGCACATGTGCAAACAGAATGACATAAAAAATCTAAACTTAGATATTGTTATGTTTCTTTTATTCAGTTTTTAACAGTTATGTTATGAAAAACAATTTTAAATACGGATACGGAGAGATGTGTTCATTTCCATTTTCAGCCCTGTTCAGTGTGTAGATTCAGGGGGCTTTGTATTTCGAAATAACTTTATTGCCTCTGTCACTTACTTACAGAACCACCTCAGCCCGAGGAGTAAGATGACACATCGTATGACCTTGAGGTCAAACACGATGCACTTTACCCACGGGCCTTTGCTGCAATAACAAAGTTAGTGTGGCACACAAGCAACTACTTCACAAGCGCAGCAGCTGTGTTAACAGTGAAGTCATGACTCAGCACACACGGGACAACAGCACGGACACAAAGCAACAAACTTTAGTCAACAAACAAGGTCTTACAAAGGACAATCTTCCGGGGCCGTTGACAAATGCAGACGTTCAATCAGAAGCAGACAGATTGAGTGATCGACTTTCAGCGGTGCGCTTGATTTCGACACAGCAGCCAGGAAGGCTGACTTGATTCGGAAGTCACAATTCTGTGGCTGTGTCTACTACCGAGCACTTGTGCACTTCGCTTGTGCAAACTGACAGAACCAGCAGAATTCAGGGCACTGAAAGTACCCGGATGGCGCACTGCAAACGGTCAAAAAATGCAGTGTACAACGATGGACACTACTCACCCTAAACGGGCGCCATATTGGCTACGTAGCGGAAGAGGAGGAGCCCTTTCGGCAGCTTTTCATTTCATTTCTAAAATAATGGCGGACGAAATGACTCGCGGGCAGATTTGAGTCTGTCACTTCCGCCTTAGATTCGCGGGTGCCGCGAGCAGATTTGCGTCCGTCACTTCTGCCAAGTGGTTAACGTAAGTGTTCCATTTGAGACAGCACTAATCAGCGACGGAGTGCACTACAGATGTAAGTGCACTGTATTGCAGTGCACTGTATTGCAGTGGACTTCGTAAAGTGTTCGGTAATAGACACACCCTGTGATTCGCTCGCTCGTGTTCAGCGTGAAACAGATTCCACCATCGGACAGCGAGCTCATCATCACGCGTCACCCCCATGAGTCGCTGTACGCAAATCAAAAGCACCCCTGAAATGTGACCCTCTCGCAATCGATTGAATTCCGAGTTCCCGGTGAGTATTTCCGTCATATCTCGAGAGGGCTCGAAGCTGACGGGACACCGACCAGCATCAGGTGAGGAGATGGAACCGGTCAGAACCCCAATGAGCTGCGAGATCAAAGATGCCGTCCACCGGCTTCATTGATCGTCCTGTGAGTGAAGAACCCTGTGCGCTTCGCATCTTTCCCCAGCAGAAGGCATACCTCAGAGCTTTCAATCATCTAACAAAGGCCGCGGACAACATGGAGTGAGTGCAAGCCCAATTGCACGACACAAAACACACATCACCTGACTAGGAGAGAGAGGGGAGGGGCAGCGCACGGGCCGAGCACACACACAGAGAGGGACAAACGGCACGTGGGTTTCAGAAGACGAAAGATTGTTTAGCTCCTGTTATTCATACCTTGTTGTGTGATTGTTTTTTTGTTTTTTTATATGGCGCCGGTGGACGATTGTGTTCCACGGTAATCTCAGATGCATTAGCGTGTGGGGCCTAATGATTTACAATCAGGTAATGTTAGGGGAAGGGATCCACGGATAGCATTACAGACTGAGCAGTGAATCAAAGACAGATAGAATTCGATCTATATTTCAGCTAAACGGTTCCTTGACTAGAGTTTGGAATGGCCGGATCTTTGCCTCGGGCGAGGAGTTTAACTGCTGTGATCAATTCTCGTATTGGGCGCTCCGCATATCTGTTTACTGGGTGATAAATCTGGTGTCGTAAACATCTTAATGAACACTCTTTATTGATGTCATCGGAATGAGACTGTGGGGGGGGGGGGGAGGAGTTGTGTGTCTGTGTGTGAATGTGTGTGTGGAAGTGTGTGTGTGAGAGTGTATGCGAGTGAGTGTGTGCGCCAACATACTCAGTTTTAATGTGTCATTTGGGGAAAGTGATAGACGGAAGGGAAACTTTAACGATTGGTGGGACGCTCTGTCAAGCTTTTAACAACCTTCATTGCCTTCCCAGACTAAACAAATTGAGGGGGACAAATACAAAGCATTGCTGGGTGCAATCTCAGACTCTGGCCCATTCACTGAGACGTCATTCTAATCTCAGTAAAGATACCATCGTGGTTTATCTACACAATGCCTTTTCTGTCTAATGCGATAATGACGATTTGCAGCAACCGTTTTTAAAGGAAGTTCAGCATGCAGCTACTGGAGAAGTGATCAGTGGGATCAGGAGGCCTGCTCAATGCTTAGGGATTCTTGTCACTCCACAACGAGCTGAACTGACGCACACACCAACCCATCTGGCTGTGATGACACTAGCCTCCTGAGTGTGTGTGTCTCCATCAGGCGTTGCGCGAAGTGAAACCGGGCCGAGCTAGACACGCGGGCAGACCCGCGCGAGATGTCTCCAGCCCTCCAGGCGCCAGCGGCGTTCTGCTGTGGCGAACAGCGCTGGCGCCGCACGAGGCCCTCCATCCCAAAGCATCTGGCCCGCCAGAGACGGGAGAGGAAGCCCGGCTGAAACGGAGCCCTCCGGCCGGGCGCGTCGCGTGTCTTTTCGCGCCGAAAGGAACCCCCGATTTGATCAATCGGAATTTGAAAGCGAGACGAGCGCTCGCTTCTCAGCTAGCTGGAGTTAGCGTCCGCCGTCGTCGGTCGCAGAAGACACAACCCCCCACCCCACACACCCACACATGCAGTGTTAAACACGTTCCGACGACTTGAAGCGAGCTGTCGAGCTCCTGGCTCCCCGGCGCGACAAACGCGAGCTACCTCAAGCGGTCAGGTCCCACCGGGTGTGAAAAGTTAAGACAACGAGGGGGGGGTAGGATTCCCCTCCCGCCCTGGAAACAACGAGGCGTCTAAAGCTTCCACGTCCGGAGGGAAGTGACCGGTGGAGACAACCGACCGGGGGGGTGCTCGGGGGCTTGACAGCTCTGGGAGGGGCGTGGCCGGTGACACTCACCGTCTCTCCGCGCTGGCCAGGGTGTCCGGGCAGACCGTCCTTCCCAGGGGGTCCCTGAGTCACGGAGAGAGGAGATGGTTAAAGGGGGAAGAGAGGGAGAGGAACACGGTTTGGGATGTAACTGGTTTTCTTATGTAAACTAGAGGTCAATGCTCGAGAACTAGCCGGCTAAGGATGGTCATGGAGCCCATCGAGAACAATACACAGTGTTTGAGAAGGTACCGTGTGGTCGTTGTGGCAGGTGAACACTTACAGGGGGGCCCTTCGGTCCTGAGAAGCCCACAGGGCCCTGGGGTCCTTGAGGTCCCTGGAATGAACAGATGAACAGTGAGGAAGAGGAAGGAAACGGGTCCATGGGAGGTGTCTATGGAGCTATGTGGGCAGAGTCTCATGCGGTACGAGGGAGGAGTCTATGATGCTATGTGGGCGGAGTCTCATGCCGTATGACGGAAAGGTCTATGAATGTCTGTGGGAGGAATCTAAGGTGATCTGTGGGAGGAATCGAACAAGATGTGTGGGAGGGGATCAAAGGAAACATGTGGGAGGAGTCTATGGCGCTATGCGGGCGGAGTCTTAATCGAACACTCTGAAGACAGCATTGGAGCCTGTCTGGTGAGGACAGACCAAGGACAGATGTTAGAAACCCAGCCTGTGTCCTGATGAAGAGATGATGCCTAGGCATTAGCTAATGAAAAAGGCAATAATGAGGCCAAAGTATTATATTATAACACATTGGCCTCAGAATACGGGCAACACATACTGAGACGCGAGAGACGAACGGCCCGACGGTCAGAAGGTGGGAAAGAAGGACGACGCACATGGAGCATAATACGATATACTGTCTATCTGGGAAGACGTGAATCTAAAGCCTGAAAAGGTGTCTGTGAATACGGGAAGACATGAAAGTACTTCATGGAAGACATGTTCCATGCTTGATAAGAGTACCCTGAGATACCCCTTATGTTACAATGTGTTGGCTGAGTGCATCCAGGGAGCTCAAACGATCCTGCAGATACAGGCGGGACATTTCAGAGAAATAAGGAGAGGAGTGGAAAAGAAGGAATAGAAAAGGGGAGAGAAAAGGCAGGAGAGCGAGGAGCCAGGAGGGAGGAGGGAGGGGGAAATGAAGGGAGAGAGAGGGAGAGAGATGAGGAGAGAGATAAAGAGAGAGAGAGATGAGGATAGAGAGAGAGAGAGATGAGGAGAGAGATAAAGAGAGAGAAAGATGAGGATAGAGAGAGAGAGATGAAGGGAGAGGGAGTGAAGAGAGAAAGCGAGGGAGAGAGAGAGGGGGGGAGATGGGAGAGCACTAATACAACCACAGTACAATTGATTTAGCCCATGGCAGGAGCCCAAAACTCAGCCTGACTGTAAATGACTCCAGCAGCAAGTGCCCAGCAATGATATAATTGATCCATAATTGTTTCCCGTATCGAACACTAGCCCCTCTACTCACACGCACACATCCACACACTCACACACACCCCCATACACACACATGCGCTAAACGCTTCTTCACCAAGCTATTTCCCCATACGAAGCCCGTTGCATGACAGCTACCAATGTGAGCATTTCCTCATTGGAGAGGCCGTCTGGAGGGACTTACTCTCTCACCAGGCGGGCCAGGGGGACCGTCGTTGCCCGCTGTGCCCTGAAACACACAGGAGAGCACACATGAGCCCGGAGTCACACAGACACACACAGGGACCGTCCTGTCACAACCACACCTGGGATGGGGCCGGATGGGGCGGGGCTTACCTTAGGGCCTGGCTTGCCTGTTGGACCTCGCGCACCCCGAGCACCTCGTGGACCCTGAGGGGGACAGGAGAGACATGGGCAGGGGTCAGATCCACACTGGTCCCCGGGTCAGGATGTACCAGTGGTAGATGTGGGTGTTTCTCTAAAAGCTACCCGACCACACATATAGACGTGTTTCGGGGTTTCGTGGTGGTTAAGAAGTAGCTGTGCACCCGTGAGGATTGAAGAACCCACCACTGGGATAGCGGTAGGGTTGGTGTACATGAAAATGTGCACAGTAGGAATTTGTACAGTATACGACAGAGTGACATTAGACAGCTTTGGCGTCACCGGGGGGGACGTACCGTCGGACCTCGTTGCCCCCTTGGACCTGGCTTGCCCGCTACACCCTGTCACAGACGAGAGAGAGAGACAATTCAGGTCAGACGGAGGTCATGGAGAGATGTACTCTCACATCAACTAAGCAATTCACTGAAAACAAGTAAATACACAGTGGGCGCACATGGTCCTGTTTCTTTTCAGCGGTCTAAACTGTGTGTGCGTGTGTTCCTCCGGCAGGCCGGCGTGACAGAGGAGAATTCACTGAGGAAACACAAATCGTTTCAGCCTCTTTTGTTCCTCGCCGCATTGATTTGGGCTCCGTGTTTTTTTGTGCAAGCTCATCATATAGATGCTTTCACAATGGGAAATCCATTTCCTTTTGTGTGGTGTTATGATGCAGTGTGCGATCCACACTCCAAGGGAAAGAGAAAAGAGGAAACCTGTGGAGAACGGGGGGAAGGGGCCACGGTGGAAGGGAGAGGGGGATGAAGGGACGGGGGAGAGGGAAGGGAGGGAGAGGAGAAGGGAGGGGAGAGGGAAGGGGTGAGAAAGGGAGGAGGGGACGAGGGAGAGGGGGAGGGGGAAGAGGGCGAGGGAGGGGGGAGGGGCATTCGATCCATCTTACCCTGGCTCCTTTTTCTCCATTGGCTCCCGGGAACCCAGGGAATCCAGATGAACCCTGCGGGTCAGAGCAGCAGATTCAGAGGGCAGTTGGCCGCGGTGTGCATGTGGATGAGAGAGGGCTGGAGACAGTGAGGCTGCCTCTGTCGCTGTCAGCTCGCTTCTGTGTCTCTGTGTGCCTGTGTGCCTGTGTGTCTGTGTGTGTGTGTGTGTGTGTCTGTGTGTGTCTGTGTGTGTGTCTGTGAGTGTCTGTATCTGTGTGTCTGTGTGTCTCTGTGTTTCTGTGCGTGTGTGTGTGTGTCTCTGTGTCTGTGTGTCTCTGTGTCTGTGTGTCTCTGTGTGTCTGTGTCTAGGAGAGAGCCCCACTGACTGGACGTGCCCATCACTATGAGATTATGAAACTATGAGAAACATCCACAAAAAGGACACCTTTTTCTGTAAACTGTACGAATGAACATAAGTCCCTCGTGTCTATACAATTCTTTTTATATTTTTGTGAAATAAACGTGTATTGTAGTTAAATTGTGATATTGTGAATGAATTAATGAATTAAATATATATCTTCTAGTTAATTTTTCTATATTCTAGCAAAATATTTTGCATCAGGAACCTTTTTTTTAATCTGTAGCAGGGCCCACCGCAAGAATGTCAATTTCCAGAGTTACCTAGCGTGATCTGTGCGAATAATCAATAAAAGACTTGGACTTTGGGGATTGGGGATGGGTGGATGGTGGTGATGGATGACGGTCATGGATGATGTGCTCTCAGAGGTTTAAAACACTGACCTGTGAGCAGACCCTCAGTCCTGACTGCACTGGAAGCATTCAAAACAGGTCAACAGGTCTCTCTCTCTCTCTCTCTCACTCTCACTCTCTCTCTCTCTCTCTATCTCTCTCCAACATGCATACATTCCCGTCCTCAGACACGGTTTGGCAAACCCGGCCAGAGGAGGCAGTGATGGAGCTGGAGGAAGCTCCGAACACTTTGATGGACTACAAACCCCACCGTGACTCTCACACGGTGGGCCCTCTTTCAAACTGCCATGGCAGCGCTTCAACAGATCACTTATTAAACATCCAGGTTGGCAGCCTTCGCACATAAATTACTGTCTGCTAGGATCCCGGGCCGAGTGAATGAATTCTATGTAATCATCTGGCATATGGCTAATCTTTTAATCCGCGTCAGCACGGAATCAAAGAACAATGTGAACTGTGATGTGTTAAACGTGGATGATAGACGGCGTGCGCTTGTGTTGACGTGGGACACAGTGTGTGTACGTACGCCTGTGGAGGTGTGTGTGCGCGTGCATGTTGTTGACAAACCTTTGGTCCTTGTCTTCCTGGATAACCTGGCAATCCTGGAACTCCCAGTTTCCCCTGAAAACAGAGCACAGCTGTTCAATAGGAGTTCAGAGGAATACGAGCCCATTGCCCAAATCTCATTTTAGCAATGCACAGTATGGTAGGAAGCAAAGTGTAGTATGGTATAGTATAGTTTAGTATAGCATGATACAGCTGATGATATAGTGTAGTGTGTGTATGCTGTGTGTGTGTGTGTGTGTGTGTGTGTGTGTGTGTGTGTGTGTGTGTGTGTGTGTGTGTGTGTGTGTGTGTGTGAAGGCGTAGCTACCTTGTCTTCAGCATGTGTGTGTGTGAGTGTGTGTAGCTACCTTCTCTCCAGCGTGTGTGTGTGTGTGTGAGTGTGTGAGTGTGTGTAGCTACCTTCTCACCAGCGTGTGTGTGTGTGAGTGTGTGTAGCTACCTTCTCTCCAGCGTGTGTGTGTGTGTGTGTGTGAGTGTGTGTGTGAGTGTGTGTAGCTACCTTCTCTCCAGCGTGTCCCATGGGGCCTGACTCTCCGTTTGGACCTGCTCGTCCCTTGGGACCCTCCGGTCCATCCTCACCACGCGATCCCAGCATCCCCAGCTCTCCCTGCACACACACACACAAACACATACCATACACACACACGTACACACACATGCATACCATACACAAACACACCCACACACCATACACACACAGTATTCAGACGTACACACACGTAAACACACACAATTCTTGATGATTAGCACCATATGAATGTGGAGTGTGGATGGTTGTGCTAGGTTGTACATTTGGTCCACTCACCCTGTCACCTTTGAGTCCCATGTCCCCCTTGAAACCAGGGAAACCATCTTCACCCTAACACAGGAGAAAACAGGGTTACCATCTCTCACTCAGAATGTACTCCCTCACAATGAACCTTTCCAGAAGCAAATAAACACATTGGTCCAGTAAAATACAGAATAAGACACTTTTTAATATTTTAATTGTTCAGCGTTCAGTGTTTCTTTCCAATATATGCTACTGCCATCTGCTGGTGAAAGTGGGTAAAGCACCGAACATTCTCATTCTGAAGAATTTTACATTTACATTTAGTCATTTAGCAGACGCTCTTATCCAGAGCGACTTACAGTAAGTACAGGGACATTCCCCCAGAGGCAAGTAGGGTGAAGTGCCTTGCCCAAGGACACAACGTCATTTGGAACGGCCTGGAATCGAACCAGCAACCTTCTGATTACTAGCCCGATTCCCTAACCACTCAGCCACCTGACTTTGATCAGAATTGATTAAGCAAATCTTTTTTCTACAAACACTAATCTAATGCAGCATCTGTGTTGCTGCTCTAAAAAATTGCATTTCAGCCACATAGTTCTCATTGCCACAGTAGCTGTGGGGGGATGAGATCAAAAAGATACCCTCTTCACCTCTCTGTCTCTCACTTTCACTTTGATTGTCTGTGTTCTCTCCCTCTCCTCTTCTCTCTCTCTCTCCATCTCTGTCTCTACCTCCCTCCCTATCTCTCTCTCTCTCCCTCTCCCCCCCCCCCGCTCCTTCCCCCTCTCCCTTTTCTGTCTGTCACCTGGCTGTGTGGCTGCTGATACATAATGCAGTGTTGTGAGTCTTGACACATGTGCCCTGGAAACCACACCAGGCTCAGAACACACACACACTCATACACTCACGCACACACACGCACGCACACACACACGCACACACACACACACACACACACACACACACTCATACACTCACGCACGCACACACACACACACACACACACACCCTTAGAACACCTCACACCTTGAGGACATGGCGCCTTCTATCTTCACATCGAACAAACACTCTCAAGTTGCGGATGTACGTTGCTGTTCTTGACGGCACGGCTTACAATTAAAGTACGACCAGCCGACGACCAACGCAGAATGCAGAGGTGTATTATGGAACAGGATAGTAGGGCAGCGTACTTTCCGATGTTCCGTAAGGCTGTTGTGCTGTTGGCGTCTAGTAACCGCTGACTTTGAATGTGTGCTGAAATTGTCTCCTAGCAACCAAGATGAAAGGAAGTATGAAGTGGTGTCTGCGCAGGGTAGTGGAGCGAGGATGGGATCTCAACGCTCTCGTCTCAACAGCGTGTGTGGCTGCATGATCCATCTCACCCTGCGAGAGGTTCACCCCCCACCTCTCACTCCTCAGCTTGAAGCAAAGGCACCGATGGATCTTTGGTGCTGTTGCATTTCCCATTTGGTGCCGTTCTCGACTCGTCTGGTGATTTATTGTATGAACTCAAGTCGAACCTTCCCTAAACTATCTAAACCCCCAACCATGTCCCCACTGAGCACTTTCCATATTGACTAACAAGATGCCATCCTTATTAAACAGCTTAGATGCTAGGTTTAGGGTCTACCTCAGTGATTCTCAAACTTGTTTGGGCCCAGTACCCTGTTTTCCAAGTACGCCCTCAACCCCTATTTGCATTGTATACATACGTATTTATACCCATATTTTCGTGATTTACTCTCATATTTTTGGGATTTTCCACCCTCTGTAGTAGCTCACACACTGTCCAGCAGAGAGAGAGAGAGAGAGAGAGAGAGATGAAGAGAGAGAGAGAGAGAGAGAGAGAGAGAGAGAGAGAGAGAGAGAGAGAGAGAGAGAGATGAGAGAGAGGCGAGAGAGAGAGAGAGAGAGAGAGAGAGAGAGAGATCCTTCATTGAGCGCCGGTTCACTGGCTCACGCTCCTCAACCCGGGATTGACAGGCGGAGGCAACGTCGTGAGCCGTACACATGTAGACACAGCCTTACGTGGCCTTTCTCTCGTCAAACAAGCAAATTAATAAGTGATTGTTTACCTTCTCTCCCTTTCCTCCCTTCAGGCCTCTGACTCCATCAGCACCCTGGGAAAGGAGAATGGCACGTTAACAACAGAACACGACAGCTGGTTTGTTTTTTCAACAGCCCCTATTGATTTGACAATGAAGGCATTATTTTTTTTTATTTTTTTTTTGTCAAAGACAGTGCCTTTGTCATTCACCCTTATTTATATATTCATATATACATGAGGGGACTGAATGGTTTCAGCCATTTTGTTTTATCTCTGAGAGAGAGAGTTTTTCTTTCTCTTCTGTGAGGGGTTCAGGTTGTTTATCAGTGCCACTCTGTGGGCATCTGTGAAACCCTCTGTGATACCAGTTGTAAAAAAGAGCTGTAGAAATAAGGATCAATGGAGAGATTCGAGTGCACAGTACCTTGACACCACGGGGTCCTGGGTAGCCGACGGGCCCCTGAGGCCCTGCCTGACCCTGGAGGAGGAAGACAACATGTTTCTAACACTGACAGCCTGACTGGATTACTGGGAGGTAAGGATCTTTTTTTTTACATTTAATTCATTTAGCCCAATATATTGTCCTCCAATCGACTGACTGATTCGTCCACCCATCCATGAATCCATCCATCCGTCGAGGGTGCTGTTTACTTACCAGAGCTCCTTTCTCTCCAGGAGGGCCCTCTTTCCCGGGATGACCCTGCCAAAACAGACGGAAATCAAGCTCTCTCGTGTCACAGCAATATAGCTACTATGCAGAGTTAGAGAAAGTCCTTTCGGACTCTGTGCTACATGTGGGTCTGCAGCACCGGGTGTCAGAGTGATGGAGACCTTAACAGCGTTCGCTTCGGGCTCATTTTAACTGTTTTATATTTGTTTACCGAGGCTTTTCACCAGCACACCTGGTGGTTCTAACTGACACGTGTGGCTGTGACAGTACACACGGGTAACACAGCAGACTTTAGGGCCCAGAGGCTGCCGAGACCTGGGGCGGTGGTCATAACACTGACAGCTGACAGAAAGATGACAAGGTACCAGACACTTACCTTCGGAGATAGTAACACAATATAATATAATTTTTTTTTACAACAAAAAATAAAGCTGAGTAAAATGTCAGGGAGGAGATAATGAGAATGAGAATAACCAACAATTGGAACCACTTTTGAAAATTGTCATGCTCCGCACTAACTCTCACTGATAGCTGTGCTATTGACCAGCCTTGTTACAAGAGACCGATCCCAGCATTCTGACATGTCATTATTTTCACTTGAGTTACACAAAACCTGTGAAGGCATGGGGGGAATTACAACAAAAGGGAGGAAGGGAGATGGAGGGAGGAGGGAGGGAGATGAAGGGAGACAGAGGGAGGGACACAGGGGAGAGAGATGAAAGAGGGAGGGAGAGAGGGAGGGAGAGAGGGAGGGAGAGCGGGAGGGAGATGGAATACCACATACAGGAGGTCCGTCGGTTCCTGGCAGTCCAGCTAACCCTGACCTTCCCTGAGGTCCCTGTAATAAGATGAGCACTGGGTTAGAGAGGCCACAACCACCATGTGACCACCATCCAGTCATCCTCCAGACAGCCCTACCGCAGCAGGCCTCAACCAGCAGGCCTCAAAACACCAGGCCTGCTGGGAGAGAACCTGCCGATTCAGATGTAGCCTTAAAATGACCAACAAACCTTTTCTCCAGGTGGTCCGATGGGGCCTTGAGGACCTGGGAGACCCTGTGTGGCAGACGAGGACAGTTTGAAGCTTGTGACCATGGCAACCACACGCACACACACACATGCACACAGAGATGCACATAGACACACGCACACACATGCGTGAGGCACCAGCACTGGAAAGCCTGCTCTTACAGGTGTGGCTGTATTTCAGGCATTCCTAACACATGAATGAGATGCTTTCAGCTGCCCCCCCCCCCCACCCCCGCCCCTCATCAGAAAACCCTGAAAAATATTCCCAGGGCAAAGAGTGTGTGTGTGTGTGTGTGTGTGTGGGTGGTTGCTCTCCGCAGGTCCAGCTTAGGGGAGGTCAGGGCTGGGGTAGAGAGGAGTGCCTCGTGGGACTGAACGAGAGGTGAAACATTGACTCCCGCCCAACAACCCCCCTCAGATCTGAGTTTGTGGTCCCTGGGCCTCATTCAGAGCCAGGTCCCTTCTTCCTGGGGCCCTCTTACCTGTGTTCCTGGATACCCTGCTGACCAGAAGGACCAGGCTCTCCTTGGGGCCCCTGCAGAGAGAGAGAGAGAGAGAGAGAGAAGAGAGAGAGAGAGAGAGAGAGAGAGAGAGAGAGAGAGAGAGAGAGAGAGAGAGAGAGAGAGAGAGACGGTCAGTTGGACTGGACATCAGTCAGGATGATCAGGTCATACTGGAGTCAGGATCTCTGCTCTGCTTCTTCAAGTGGCCGTTGCTATGGGGGCATTCATTTAGCTAGATCCACAACATCCTCTCCATGAGTCTGACTGAAAACTGATTACATTTTTTTATTGAAGATTGAATAGTTAGGATCCCTCCTGAGCCGTGTCATAATGGAATGATTTCATTTGGCAGAAACTTTTATCTAACGTGACGGAAAGGGGGAGGGGGGGGGGTGTTCACATGATTCAGCCTGCTCTGTGTTCAACTACTGTACTTTACAATAATGCTGGGAGTTAGGACGCTACAGTATGGGGCTAGGGTGCTGGGAAGCTAGGGGGCTAGAGAGATCGGGGCTGTTTCTGAACAGGCCCTTTGAACAGCTGTACTCTCCACTATATAGACACACACAGGACCTCTGCCCTCGCAGCTGTTGCATCTAAACCAGCAGGCCCACCCTCACCCCACAGGCTGTCACGCTGCAGCGACACTCAGCTAAATACTCCGGCAGTATCTCCTGCAACACCTCGCCGAACGCTCTGGGTGAACCAGTGCTGACGTTGTGGCTAACGCTAGGGCTGAAACCGGTTTTCACCAGATGTGTTTCGAGTTGGAACGACAGCTCGTACCATGTTTCCTTTGGAGCCGGGAGGGCCGTCCACACCAGCGACGCCCTGGGAGGAGGAAAACATTCACGTTAACTCTCAATTTCCTGTCAGAATTGGTCGTGCGGTCGCTCCAGAGGAAGAGGAAATGAGGTCACGGATACGTACGGGCTGACCAGTGGGACCAGGAGGGCCGCGTGGGCCGAGGAGACCTCTAGGACCCTGGGGAGAGGAGGGAGACGGGGTGGAAAGAGTCAAAGAATGACAGAGGGTCTGTCCTGACACCCATACTACCCTGCTATTTAGTGTGCCAGATTATTTTATTTTTTCAATGTCCCACTATGTCGTATGTCAAATGTAGTATGTTCTACTGCATCAGACTGCGTTCTGCAGTATGCAAGCCTGGCTATTCTTACACACTATCCTCTTGCGCAGGTGAAGATATGTTACATGGAGTGAACTACAAAACATCAAAAAGAACAGAGCTCTCCTGGTTGCCCGTCGACAGACTCCACAGTAAAAAATATTAATAAAAATGTCAACAAATAAAAATTTAGAGGGTGAGAGGATCAGAATGTTATGATGACGTGGTGTGTCTCAATTGTAAGCATACTGGTATGCAACTGTGTCGGGTGTACTTTGTGTCTCAGTAGCTAACAATGGGCGACAAAAGGAAAGTCTGACCTCTGGTGGAAAATGTG